>NC_038254.2:16485667-16487645 GCF_000004515.6 Glycine max
AAAAAGAAGAAAAAAAAAAGGTGGGGCCCGTTTTTGTCCAGACGGCAGTGCAGCTGTCTGCTGCGTGTTACATTACTCGGCACCGTTCGTTGGAGATATATATGTAAAATTTGATGCATCTCCAGTCATATGTTTTGAGCATCCGCTATCTATGTACCACTTCTTTCTCAAAGACACCTGCATAATCAAGTTTTTGACTTAGGTAGCCCGGATTTTATTGGGTCCTTGCATGTTAGTATAAACTGAGGATCCTTTTGGGACCCATATCATTTTAATGTTACTGTAATTTTTCTTGAAGTAACAAGTTGATATGCCATGTCCTCTTCTTCCACAGTAAAAACAAGTGATAGAATTAGAATTACATTTTTGTGTGGAAGTGGAAAAGTTTTTATGAACCTTTTGTTGTTTTTCAGATTTATACCCTAGTCCATTTTTATTAGACACATATCTTTGTTTACTTAATATAACATCTAAATTATTTCTACTATATGAAAATTTTGCAAGTGAATTTTTTAACTCTTTAATTTCTTTTACATATTTATCACAACAACTACAAGAATTTGTTATTTTCTTGTCATTAATAGTGGAGATATTAACTTTTTCATTTGTTTTAGAGATTGAGACTTCATTTCTAAGAAGATCTAATTCTTTGTTTAATTTCGAAATTTCATTTTCTAAATTTGAAATTGTTTTCTTTGATGATGAAACTAATTTTGCAAGTTTAATTGATTCTTTATGCAAATCAGCAAATGCATCTTGCAATTCATCAAAAGAAATAGATAAGTTGTTTGAAGATGTTACCTCTTCATCACTTTCGTAACTTTTGGCCATGAGGCAGAGATTTATCTCTTCATTTTCAGAATCTTCAGAGGATTCCAAATCATTTTCATCCCATGTGATGTATGCTTTCTTCAGTTTCTTTTCACTATGATTTTTCTTTTCAGATTTTTCCATCTTTTTCTTGAAGATGGGACAATCAACCCTCAGATGTCCAGGTTGATTGCATTCAAAGCATTTTAGAATAGAGGATGAATTTTCTGTCCTTCTCTTTGATTTAAAATTTGGTCGCCTCTGATTTCCTCTTACTTTAAGAAACTTGTTGAATCTTTTTACAAAGAGACTTAGATCATCATCATCATCATCTGGATCATTATCCTGATCACTTTCTTCTTGTATTGAGGATGATGCTTTAAGAGCAATTCCTTTCTTTTTCTTGTCATTTTCTTCATTTTGGTGCAATCTCAATAGTTCCATCTCGTGTTCCTGCAACTTACCAAATAAAGTGGCAAGAGACATGTTAGATAAATCTCTTGATTCAGAAATGGCCGTTACTTTGGGTTGCCATTCTCTACTTAAACATCTTAACACTTTGTTTATAAGATTCTCATTTTGAAATTCTTTGCCTAAGGCTGCTAGATGATTTACTATATGTGTAAATCTCTTTTGCATACTCTGAATATTTTCATTTGCATTCATTCTAAATAATTCATACTCATGAGTTAGTGTATTTATCCTAGATCTTTTAACATCTGTAGTTCCTTCATGTGTTAATCGAAGAGTGTCCCACATTTCCTTAGCACTCTTACAATTTGAAACCCTGAAATATTCATCCATTCCTAGGGCATATGTTATTATGTTTTTGGCTTTTAAGTTGTATTGTACTCGTTTTCTATCCTCTTCAGACCATCTATCTCTAGGTTTTTCTATGGTTATGCTTTCACTTGATGAACTACCATCTATTGAAACTCTTTCTACTGTGGTGGGAATATAAGGCCCTATTTCTATGGCTTCCCAGATATTTAGATCTATTGCCTCGATAAAAATTTGCATTCGGGTTTTCCAGTAGTGGTAACCCTCTCCATTAAAGATTAGAGGTCTATTGATAGAATTCCCTTCCGGAATAAGGAATTTGCTGAGGCCATCTTTTCTTGACCTTCTAAACTTTATACAAGAATGAAGCTCTGATACCACTTGTAGA
>NC_038254.2:16487745-16492266 GCF_000004515.6 Glycine max
TCAAGTTATGAATTGCCTTAAGGACCATCGTTCTTAAAGATGAATTCAAATGCAACAATTCGAATATGAATATAAAGCAATAATCAATTAAGGAGATTAAGGGAAGAGAAAATGCAAACTCAGTTTTATACTGGTTCAGCCACACCCTTGTGCCTACGTCCAGTCCCCAAGCAACCCGCTTGAGAGTTCCACTATCTTGTAAATTCCTTTTACAAGTTCTAAACACACAAGGACAATCCTTCCTTTGTGTTTAGAGATCCTTTACAACAAGAGACTCACAGTCTCTTAATCCCTTAGAGAATGTGATATGAACCCTCATGGCACAAGGGCTGACTTAGGATCGTCTAGGATTAAACCTTGATGGAAAATGCGGAAATTGATTAAGGAAAGGATGGAAAATAAGGTGGTTAATTTCGTGGGTCTTAATAAGGTGGTTCTTGGCATAAAATGGATGAATGGGATGGTAAAATGTAGGTTAAGTGGTGGCTGGACAGAAATATAGAAATGGCAATAACTGAAGCTACAGGGCTCCAAATGAGGTGATTCCAAAACGAGGTGAAAGGTCTCGTTTTGAAAGTCAATTTAGGCTCAAGAATCATTTAATTTGAGTGCGTAAAATGGGAGTTATGGCCACGAGAAAATTCAGAATTTAGGAATTCAAGTTTTCTGGAATTGTGGTTTGAAAGAACAAGGGTGAAGATGAAAGGAAGGAAAGAATCACTCTTTCCAGCGAGGGCAACACACAAAGGTTGTGAAAGTCCTTTGATACAGCCAGGGTGTTCTTGAATCACTCAAGAATTTATGAGAATCACTCTCACTAAGATAAAAACTTTTGCAATGGTTCAGCCTAAAAAAACTCAACTTGTGTTTATTGATAAAATGGTTCAGCTTATATAGAAGTTTTACAGCAGATTTTAGTAATGACCCACTAACCTAGAATTAAAATAACTTAATGCCATTAACCTAGGGAATTAAAAAAAACTTAATGGCTGAGTGTAACTGAAATTGTGGCAACCAAAAGTCACCCCCAACAGCCAACTTCAGCCACCATTTGGTCTCCCAAAAGGCTGATGCCTAGGTTGCCAATTGGGCCCTTATTACAACTTGAACTAAACCTAACTAAAGCCCTTTTAGTTGATTAACCCAAAACATATTTTGGTCAGCCAACTTTACAAGGATTGGGCCATTATTTAGACAAACTAAACACTCTAAAATTGAGACAAAGTGGTGTCATTTAGTCCTCCTCCATTTGGGCCATGATACAACTCACAACCTTGGACTTTTCTCCTTGAAACTTGGGCTTGTATTCAAATAGTATGGACAACACTTGTTGAAGAGCTTCCTTGGCTTTCCTTGCTCTAGCCCTTGTCATATGTGTTTAGAGATCCTTTACAACAAGAGACTCACAGTCTCTTAATCCCTTAGAGAATGAGAAGAAGAAGAAGAACAAATCTCTCTAGAAAGAGATGGATTTTACAGATTGAGCACTCAAATAATTCCTTAATGAATTGCAATTGAATTGGCCAAGGAATTCTTAAGAGGATAAAATGAATTTGCTCTTTGAGAGGATAAACACTTTGTTGTTCTGAAAATCTCTAAGCAATTTCGTGTTTAAGTCACATATATATAGACCATTGGTGGTCATGAATAAAGCCTTTGAAAAGTTGTGACTCTTGAAATTATTTTTCTAAAAATCCTGTCTGGTAATCGATTACAGTAATTATGTAATTGATTACAGCTTTTAAAATTTGAATTAAAACGTTTACTAACTGCTGGTAATCGATTACCAAAATTGTGTAATCGATTACACAGTCTAAAATTTCGAATTCAAATTTTTGTAGCTGTTATAAAACGTATTTGGCCACTGGTAATCGATTACATCCTCTGGTAATCGATTACCAGAGAGTAAAACCTTTGAGAAACACTTTTTAATTTAAATCACTTGGCCAAACCTTTGCTAATTCAATTAGGAATTCCCTTCCTAATATTCTAGTGATCATCTTGATGTTGTGACTTGTAATCTTGAAGTATTGTCTTGAATTTTAATCTTGAAAAGCCCATTTGCATCAATTGCAACACATCATCATGATCATCATCAAAACATCAAAGCCAATTGCATATACATTTTTGTGCCATTTTGCATGCAGTTTCTTGGCAGAACTCACGTTTTGACACTAGTTTTGCAATGTAGAAGTACAAGTTCTCAATTGAGTGAAAAAGTTGGAAAATGCACTAATTTATGAAGATTTGAAGATTCTGCACTTGTTAATGGCCATGGTCAACCAAGAGGACCGTGGTCAACCAAGATGATCGTGGTCACCAATAGGGCCGTGGTCAATCCATAACAACCCAAAACTTCAACACCATCTATGATAATGACCGTGGTGGATTCATCATATTCGTAATGCGCCTTTTCGTGGAACATATTTAAGAAACTATATATAGATCTCTAAACTTTGTAAAACATTATCCAATTTTTATTCTTGTATTTTGCGAATTTGAGAGAACCTTGAGGGCTTTTGAGAGCTGAAGAGCGTGGACAATAACATTAGTACGGGTCATGATCATTGTTCCTACCTATTGATATGTCTATGTTTATTCTTTATAGGATTACTAGTTTTTCTCTAATCATGAGTGGCTAGTCCCCTTAGCCTAGGAGTTATAATGTAACTATCAAAATGTACTCATTTCCTTGTGCTTAATGGAATTCCTCATTGTTTTATGTTAATTAATTTTCTTCCTTACTTTAATGTTTATTTGGAACCAGCCATTCTAATACTTAATTGATTGCATAGTAGTGATTATTTGCATGTAATTCATAAATCTAGGTAGAGAATGTTTTGCACCAAATTGCATGATCAAATTGTTTGGGTAATCTCTAATAGATTAGTTGATCTTTAATTAATCATCCCTATAATTGATTTTATCCTTTGACTTAAATTGATAGATCCATGATCATTGGGGTATTGATTTAAGGCAAATAACATCTTCTGACCTTAATCATAGACTTTAATTGGTTTTGGAAATCGGTAATTAACTAGGGAATGAATTTCATTAGGACTAGGATTAGGGAAAAATTGGTACTAGTCAATCATAACCCCTGATCATTCTTATCATCACTTAAACCTCTCTTTATTTTCGTTTATTTGCTTTCTTATAAAAACCAAAACCATAAAATTATTTCAATCATCTTTCTAGTTATCTTTGTTGTTAGTTTAACAAACTTGACTAATTAGGAATATAGCTGGTCCTTTGGGTTTGATATCTGGACTTTCGAGTCCACTGTTACTATTGCGTAGGGTAAACTTTCCCTTGCGCGAGCCTAACATATTTTTCACATCATCTACCTGTAATGACCTTGTAAAATTATCTATTTTCAAAAGATCGATGATGGGAGAAGTGAGAGAGGCGTAATTGCGCACAAAGTGCCTATAAAAGTCAGTGAGGCCAAAAAAAATTGTGAGAGCCATGAGATAATGTGGAGTAGTCCATTACATGATTGCACTGATTATATCTAGGTCGGGGCCAACTGTTGGATCAAGTGGCCTCAAAATAATTAAGAAGGGGGGTTGAATTAATTATTAATGTGCCTTGACTAATTAAAAAATTATCCTTCTTAATGTTACTAGATTCAATTAGGCTTTTACTACAAAGTTAAGAAAGTAAATAACAGAAATAGAAACTTAACCAAAAGTAAAAGCAATAATTAAAAGTACACAGCGGAAATTAAAGAGTGTAGGAAAGAAGAAGACAAACACAAGATTTATATTGGTTCGGCCACAAACCGTGCCTACATTCAGTCCCCAAGCAACCTGCAGTTCTTGAGATTTCTTTAAACCTTGTAAAATCCTTTACAAGCCAAAGATCCACAAGGGATGTACCCTCCCTTGTTCTCTTTGAATAACCAAGTGGATGTACCCTCCACTTGAACTGATACACAAGAGATGTACCCTCTCTTGTTCTCAGTATAACAATCCCCAAGTAGATGTACCCTCTACTTGTACCACAAAGGATGTACCCTCCAATGTGCTGGGACAAAGAATTCTCAAGCGGATAGTCCTTTGAATCTTTTGTAAGGGAGAAGAGAGACACAAGAATTCAGGTGGTTAGTCCTTCGTTCTTTTGGCAAAGGGAGAAGAGAATGAAAAACATGAATAGCATAAGTTTTTGAACAAAGAACTTTTCTTGAAAGAGAAAGTGTTGATCACAAACTTTTAGAAAGATGAAGAGAAATAAATCAGAAAATTCTGTAGAAAGATATTAAAAGATTGATTGAAAGATGTTTGAGAGATGATGTTGAAAAAAGATTGAAAGATAGATGATTCAAAGATGATTGATGATTGATTATTGAAACATTCCATGATCACATATTTATAATCTCTTGATGACTCAAGTCAAAGCTTGTGACTCTTGGCAATTTCTTTAAAACTATTCACTTAAAAAGTTGTGACTTTTGAAAAAATCTTCAGAAACAAGTCACTAGAAAAATTGTGACTTTTGGAAATTTATTTTTTGAAATCA
>NC_038254.2:16497115-16538647 GCF_000004515.6 Glycine max
CCACACTTCTAAGACATGAAGTTGGGCTGGGGAAATATGCCTAACATGGAGATTAGCTTGAAGATAAGGGTAAGGTTTTCTAGTTTTGGTTGGTTGGTTACCTAGGGAAACCACAATCGATAACTCAATCATAAGTTTAGTTAAAGCCTCATGCCACACATCCATAGTTTTTTAGAGAGATATGTCGTAAATCTTGGATCTATTGTTTGTTGTTCAACTGGGTCTGAAAGGAGGAAATATGAGATAGTTGTGTCTGTAAGGGTCCTAGTTTTCGCCCTAGGCATCTAGTGTCTCTTTGAATTCCTTAGCACCATGTTTGGGAGAAGCCATGGTAAGAACAATGAAAGCACCATAAATGATAGGAAGAAAGGATAGAGATGACGACAAAGAAAGATAGAGCTAAAACTAGGGCTACCAAAAGAAATTCTATCTAAGAAAAAGAGAAATTTCATTACTTTTTTGGATAAGATTTCTTACAAGCACTGACTAGTAATAAATAGACAAGACTAACGGTCACAATATCTTAGACATACATGTGTATGGTCCTTTAACACAGAGAAATTTCACTACTTAATTAATAAAGTGAAATTGGATCCAATAGTAGTCATGGTGCTAATAAGGTGGTTTAGGCTTGCGTTTGGGCCTACCAGAGGTGACAACGGTGCTTTCTTGGACTGGGTAAGTGGGCTGCTATCACAACATGTCCAAATCCTATGCATTACTCTAATCCAATGACCAAAAACAACCCAAAGTTACCCTAATGTTTGTGCCTTAATGTTAAGGAATTTGCTCCCCTCCATTTTAGGGTGTATAAGAGTGAATAAAAGAAAAAAAATATATAAATTAAAAATAAAAATGACATGTATAATAATTGATCAAACACGCATGTTTATAATGCTAAACAAATGCTAATTAGTAAGGTAGTAGGGGCATTGGTGGTATTTGTTAAGAAAATAGGAAAAAGTTTCATTAAAAAATATTTATTATATTACAATATCAAAGTTATTTAATACTCTTATAGGTAATTACGAATATTTAATAAAATGTGTTCTAGTGATCTTTAATCGATAGCCTTCATAGGCTACTTGTTAACTTATATACCCATAATATTATCATATATCTATGTCAAAATTAATTGTTAGTTATGAAATTTTTGGCTCTAAATGTTTAATGGGTTAATTAATTTTTTAGTCCTTTAAAATTTTCAAATTCTAATTTTTATTCCTCTAGATTTTTTTGACAATTTTGTTTGTAAGTATTTTTAGTCTTTCTAATTTTTTAATCCATTTTTAATCTCTTATTTATTTTTATGTCTCAAATTAGTCTTTGTTTTGTCCATTTTTAGTTCCTCATATATATATATATATATATATATATATATATATATATATATATGTATATTTGAGAGTAATTTTGAGCAATAAAAATAAATGAGTGATTAAAAATGGGCAAAAAAAATTAGAGAGACTAAAAGTGATGACAAAAAATTTAGGGAAGAATAAAAGTTGTCATAAAAAATTTAAGACACTACTAAAAAACCCTTTTTTTATGACGCATATTCTAAGACGATTCCTTGTAATTAATGGAAATATAAGTTGTAAGTAGTGAACTTGGTTAATGTTTGCAACCAGCTAGTACTGGCCTAAAGTCCTGTATGGTCCACCTTGTTTGTCTCTGAAAGGAAATTGGGAAGTGATTTCAAGACCAATTTATTTATTACATGATTTTGTATTTACTTGGCAACTAGGTAGAGCGTTGGTAGTTTTTTACCAATTTGAAAGTTTTCAACGTTCATGTAGTTGTAGAAACTTCATTTGTCTATGCTACAAATAGGACTCTATTTTGATTGATAGAGGGAATCACATGAAAGGATACGCATACTACTTATACCAACCATTCCCTAGGTACATAGCGTAGGTGATTTTCTGCAGTGGGTCAGTTCAAATTGAGTGAAAGAAGCAGCACTGTGGTTGTTGATACATATTATACCAGCAATAGTCATCCCAATGCAACCAATTTTCCCACTTCTTAGGCTACTCACAAGCAAAATAGTGTGAGTAGGTCTGTAGCACCTTGTTTAGTAGTTTAGGTAGACCATATGTTATAGGGTGATATGCTGAGATCATTTGAAGAGCTGTACCTTAGGCAAAACAATTCAGATCAAACCTTGTTTTTAAAACATGAATCCAGATCTCTTACTATGGAGGTTGTCACTCCATGTAGATGAAAACATACTTAGCAAACAACTAAGCCACCATTTGAGCCAAAAAAGAGTGTTTCTAAAGGATACGAAGATTGAATATTGGAAACTAGAAACATCTCCAAGGTACAAGTGCCTGAAGAGAATAGAATCAACCAAATAGATACGTTCCTAACATGATGAATTTCAGAGATAAGGCCATATATTTTAGTGTGTCTGGATTATTTTGAGGTTAAGAATTTTTTTCTTAAACTATTTTCTGATAGACTTATGGGAAATTTAAAAAATTAAAAAAGCAGCAATGGCTTTACACTTACACCTGAAAATGTGGTGCTAGCCTTAAGTTAAGAGGAACTTAGCTCTTCCCTCTTCCCCACGCTAAGGATGATATTTGGGTTGTTTGCCAATAAGAAGTTAGGAGGTTTACAGGATTTTGCTGCATATTCTGAATTGGAGTTCTCTTCTCAGGATGAAAGTGAGGACTTTTTGATTGACAAACTAGATGATGTTTAATATGGACTTCCTATACTGTTTAAACAGACAGAAAGCATGGTAGTTGAAGGATTTCCATCTTGTCTTGTCAATCATGTTAAGGATAATGAAGTTTAGAGTTCAGACTCAACAAATCTCTAATCCAGGAAGTATTTTCAGAATTTATCCATCTTTTCTTCTCCAATTGTTTCTTCTGTCTATTTTGATTTATTTTATTATTTTTACCGTCCAATCTCTTGTAAGTGAGGCCTAGTTTAAGGAAATGGTCTCCTTCCTATTCCAATGCCAAGAATGACTTCTTTGTTAAACAATAATGTAGAAGGGAAGAAAGTTGAGGAAAATGCCAATGCTCCAAGCTTTCTATAGTGTTAAGGACAAATTATGCTCTTACCATCTTATATTGGAGTAAGGGGTTAGGGTGGTAAATTCTTTGAATGTGTCTAGATCCATGGTTGACTCGCCAAGAAATTATGTTCAAAGAAAGAAGAAAATGTTGATACAGTTGGATTGTTGTTTCGACAATTAACCGTGAGGGAAACGACTGCATGACCTTTGATACATTGTAGGATGCTGATATATCAATTAGTCAATAAAGTTGTTATATATAGTGACAGGATCAATTAACTTTGGAGAAGTTGCTTCTCTTGCCAATCCTGATTTGCCAAAAAAATAATTCTTCAAAGAAAGAAAAGTCAAGTTCGGCCAAGGCATAGTAGTCCTTAATTTGAAGAAGATATTGCAGCAGCTAATTGGCTCTCATCATGTTTTTCATTAAAGGAAGTCCTGAAGAGCCAAAATGCAGATTTAGCAGAGAAATTGTTGATATTTTGAAGGAAGAAAAGTTCACATTTTGTGAAGTTTTAACATTCTGATAGATTATTATCATGATGACTTGAAGAACTTTTCTAACTGGCTCAGTTATCCACAACTTTTCTGTGAAGGAGAACTTCTTGGTGGGTGTGACAACAATTGCTACTCATGGGGAGTTGTAGTGAGTAGCAGGAGGTTTTCAAAGATCATGGATTATTCAAGAGAACTTCTTGGTGGGTATTTGATTTGCACTTATATGAATTGTCCAGTGCTTAGAGTTGGACCCATCACCCACTCGTGTAGTACTCTTTATTTACTCTTTTTTGTAGCTATAAACTTGATAACCCTTATTCATGTAGTTCACACAAAGAAACATCAGAAAAGCACAGGATCATTAACATCAATTTCATTTTCTCTCTTCCACAGAAAATAATAATTAAAGAGACATGAAATTAATACATAAATAGTACTACTATTAATTTGTACAGAATATTTAAGACATTGGTTAAACAATGAATAAATGGTCTTTTTGGCCACCTTAGCAAACAATTAAGCCACCATTTGAGCCAAAAAGGCTTGTTTCTATAAGATGTAGTGACGATGTACAAACTAGGTTGGCCTGTCCAAAACAACTACGATTGCATCATACCCCTTAGATTGAGGTAGTCTTGTGATACAATCCATCCCTACATGATCCCATTATAGCCTTTGGTATAGGTGAAGTTTTGAGTAGACCTACTGGAGAATGGACATGCAGCTTGTTACTTGTGTTGCTACCAGATACGGTGTTCCTCTACAAATTTAGTTACTATAGCCATCATCCTATGCCAAAATACATTTGCTTTTAAATGCCTATAGCTCCTATAAACCCTTGAATGAACCTTACTAGGTTTGAATGAAATTCAGGTACCATTGTAGCAGAACTAGTGTCCATTGTTAGTTAGCTATTATAACAACTCTCCCCTTATAGAATAGGCCTTCGTGATCTAAAGAGTAGTCTGGTTTCTCATTTGTTTTTTTTTCCTGAAATGAAGTGATAATTTTACTCAACCGAGGACCAACATTCATTGCTTGTCTCTTTATTTTTTGCAGCCACCAAAATTGGCTTGGCAGAAAGCTATGAATATCTTCGTAATCTATTGCCCCAATTCTGCTATCTAGGTCTAGGCCAATAGATTATGTCAAAATGATAACCATATGGCTTAGGCAGCCACTTTTGCTGATTTTGGGTTGTTTTTCTCAGCTGTAATAGGTGTTTGAAGATTTTCTGGTAGGTTAAAACTGTAACTTTCAAAATGTTAATATGGACACCAATGTTGGATTGCTTACACCAGTGCAATTAATTCTTTTTCATAAGTGGGTTACTTAGATTGTACAAAATTTAAATGTCCTGAAAGATAGTTTATCAATAACATGAACATTGTGCAATGATGTCCAAAGAGATACTTAAAAGAAAAGGACTATATGCTGCTAGAATTATGTTGGAAATCTTTGTCTACCTCATACATCTAAAAAAAGGAACACAAGATATAAAGGGCAGAGTGTTAAACATTTAGTGCCTTTTTGATTTCATTATATTGATAAATTAATGATGTTTTCCAAGAAGCCCTGCCACTTGTTGATGCAACCTATGAATCATAGGCCTCACTCCAGTGGCATGTTGAAGCCAAGTAGCAGAAGGAAACAAGTCTTCAATGACAAAAACCTTTAGCAAGTTTTCATATTTTTTTAACCACTGATATAAATTTTTCTTGGTCTTTGCATTTGTTGCCAAAGGCAGCCCTTGAAGCAATTGTATAAATTGATGTAAGTACTGGTTGAGTGAGGTTAAAGGAGGGTCCTTTATGTCAATTAATCACTTTGACTAGATTCGACTGCTCTTCTTCTCTAATTGGCTAGTATGAGTTGACACATTTCAGGCTTAAAACCTCCAACGTGCAAATTTTTCTTAGCTGCCTCCAATAATTGCCTTAAGGATCAAAAGCTACATTTATTGAATTGTAAGACATTATATCAATAGGTAGGATTTTAGGCCTTGTGGCAAAGTTAATGTCATGGGTTTTCATTACTTCCTTAGCAGACTTTCTAACATCACCACCATCCTTGCACCACTGTCTCTCTTTGTCAATAGTTAGAATTGTCTAATGTTGCCACCATTATTTTCAGAGTCTTACATGCAATTTAAGTCTACAACACTAATTTTTATTATGATCATATACTACACCGCTGACTTTCTTTCTTTTTTATAATTTAGGATTCAAGTGTGTTTAAATTTTATAATTGATGGTAAATTCTAACAAGGACATATGCTAGTGAATAAGCAAGATGTCTTATAGAAAACATGAAATGAGGCGACTTAGGAATTAATTGTTTACAAATTTCCACATTCCCATCATTTATAGTTTGTTGTGAAATAATAGCTTCTCTGTGAGTGTTCATTTTTAACATCATTAAGGGACTACTCTATAGGGTTCAAGTTGGTGTACAGTCACTAGAAGGGATTACAAAGGTCCATGTAGTCTTAAGAAGGTTCAATGATTTTCTAAAGTTGTTTGCTGATGTAAGTTTATCCTTTTTAACTACATCTTGATTTTTTTATTTCATGTACTTGTACTTCTACCCTGATACTGACAACTGACTTCTCATTTAAGCATGATGATCTCTCTACACACATATTGGTCAGTACCCATTTTAGTGTTTAACACTTACTCCAATTTTAGCCATTGATTTATTTTCATCCATAAGATCATTCAATTTATTATAGTGTGACAATAATAAGGGATTGGCAAGATCTTTAACGAAGAAATATTTTAACTCATTTGATACTCTCTCAAGGAGGGGTTTTCTCCATGCAGTGAAAAGAGCGGGGAAAAAGTCAACAGTGGTGAAAAAGTCCACTGGTTTTATCCATTTCTACGACCTTTAAAACAAATAAATGACTAATGACCCTAATTTTGTGTTGGTAAACAACGTAGGTGTTTTACTTTGTTAAGTAAATGATGAAACGTCCTTTATCAAATCTGGAATGGCTCACTTTCTAATTAATTTACTTAGACATTATGGGAATGCAAATTGAAAGGTTAACAAGTATCAAGATTCAAGAGTAGTATATTCTATCCGAAGAAGAAATAGTATAAGGTGTAGTATGGAAGTTTGAAAACATGAAACTTAGCCATTACAAAACTGATAGCAAAGTTCTAAATTGAAACATTACAAGATCTAGAGAAAATCAGCATTAACTTTTCATGTATTTAGTAAACAAACATGGGGAAGTTTTCAAAATATTATGCCTTTCAATCAATGGATAGCCATGGTGGTCTCACAACAACATGAAAAAAGCCAACCCCTTTTTTGCATCGATGGTACATATGGATGAGAAAAAGTCTTCTTCTGGAAACTGGAAATTTTTTCAAATATTTCTCAATTCTTCAAGAAAGAATAATTTTGGTTATTAGATTAAAATAGAACCAGTGGGTTATAAGTGTTTTAAGACGTATGTTACCTAGGCTTTGTGTGCACTTGTGCGCGTATGATATATATAGATAAATATTTTGCATTTGTGTCTATGCTTGTTTAGGTTATTCTAATTTTTAGACTTTTGCCCCATACTGTCTTTGTAGATTAAAAAGGAGTTCCCCAGGAAAAATACCCCTCCAGCACCACTCAAGGGACTCTTGCGGTTGAAAAGCCGATCTTTGTTAGAAGAGGTCATAAATGTCTTAGCTCACTACAGTAACAATTGTTTCATCTATAACATTATGGACTTGTGTATTGCATCATGCTTGAATTTCCTTATTTTATAAGAACATACTTGGCCTAGATGCTTAGCAACTATAGATTACTAGGACCTAGAAATTTAGGTAAGGTATGTATTTGATTACTATTGATCAACTCCTCAATACCTGTCATTGTCTTGTAAAAATAAGCCCATTGATGTATTCCCAAAAACATGGTAGCATTATGTGTTTTTGGATTTCTGCTAGAGCTCATTATATTTCTTTTCACCGAATCCTTTCATTGAATCTATGTCTAACTTCCTAATTGCTATCTTTTCTCTTCGACCTAACATCAACAATAAGTGCCAGTTTTGTATGTGGCTGCAACTAGGTCAAGTTTTCAGCGTGAATTTCAGTTTAAATAATGGTAAAGAACTTTTACAGAGCCAATTTATATCTGAACAACCTTGTATTTTTAATTTGTTGTTGAAAAATTATTTGAATTGGATAAGGATACTCGTAGACATTTTGGGACATAAAAAATGTAGAAGAAAATTAGCTCCATATTCTCTTTATTTATGTAGAGGTAAAGAGATTATAGATTATTATGTGAGATGGTCAGGATTAGTTAGTTGAAAACTCTCGTGCCTCAAGGCCATGAGGGCATGAAAAACCTTATGACCTTTGTCAACTCGAGAGCCAAACAAAGGGATTTTGCCATATTTAGTAGGATGATGTATGACAAGTTATTTTCTCTTTGTTCTTTTATGAATGTTTATTAGTCATTCTTTATCTAGTTGCTCCAAAAATTAAAGGTTGAACCAAATGAATAAGCATAAAGATCTTACTCCTAAATGAAAAATAAACTCATCGTCTAATAGTGACGAGCCTATGTGAGATGGTTACGATCAATTAATCGAGGAGTTTACACGAAAATAAATCTTGAAGTCTCCTTCCTCTTCCTCTGAAGATTCCTAGTTCTCTATCAAAAAGCCTTATATATTGAACTCTCTTAAGGTTAAAATATGTTGTACTAAGTTATAAATTCTTAGTGTAAACACTTGTGCATGTTTGGTTTAGCATTTATCAATGTTTGATTTCAGTCAAGTACAAACTACAATTTCTAGATTTTGTGATTTTTTTGGACTTTATTAATGTCAAAATATGACATGATTTTGTGTTTTTAATTGATGTTGTTATCCTTTCATTTTTATTTTATGCCTACGATAATTATCATCATTTGTATTACATCATTTATGACATTTCTATTACACAATTTTAGTGTATGTTGGACAATAGTCTTCAACTATAAATGCCATCAATTATGGGAAAAAAAGGGTGGTATCACTTGTTGTTTCCAATTCAACAACCATAATTGACATTCCTTTAGTCTGTATTCATTTTTGTTAATAACATGCATGAACAAATTTTATATGTCTGCTTTACTATCTCACCTACTCATAGCGGTTGTTATTGGTTGTAGGTACTACTATTTCAATGCCATAGGAAGTTAATGCGCTTTTATGTCATTCTTGCTTGACTAAACATAAACTCATACAATTTTTGCTACCATCACCGCACTCATAGTTATTGTTATAAGTATCTTTCCAAGTATGTATGTCATTATGACACTTATGTGGATATTACATTTTTTTCATATATTTAAATTCTTTAATATTAAAATTATGTGCATCCTGAGTGACCCTTAGTTTCCCATTTAAGATTCAATACGTTGATTAATACATACAGTTTGGATTAATTGTTGTATTGGATCTTGAATTGTCCTTTTGGTCAGTTTGGGAACACTCATTCTTTTACTTCATTCATAGTTATAGGTTAAGTATGTTGTGTTATATTTGATTAAATTTCAGTTTACTGCATATCGCTTTGTTCTCTAGGTGCATACTTGAACGTGGTTAATTCATGTCACCGCTTTTATTTCATGTACTTGGAGACCAATGCGAAATGCTTCCGAAATTTAATCAAATTTACCATAACATACTTAACTTGTACATATAAATGACGTAAAAAAATGGAGTTCCTGAATGGGATAGGACCACACCTTTTTACGGAAAAGTTAGATCATTATGCATATGGGATAACGTAGCCGGTATCATAGAACATAAAACATGGATCGAAGTTGGATTAAAACACCTCGTATAAGCGAAGACTATCAAAAGGGGGTTGAAGATTTCTTGCAATTTGTGCAACAAAATGCATCAGTATTAGCTGCAAAATATTTCTACCCAAGTGTTAAATGTGTGAATGGGAGACGTCAATCATTGAATGACATCAGATCACATCTTATATGTGAGGGGTTTAGTCCACCTTACCAAAATTGGATATGGCATGGTGAATTGCCACACATGTCAACAACCCTCACACTAAGGCGGTTGATGTAAAAATCAAAGATCGTATGGAAGATGATGCAATCCTACTCCGCAAGGGCATTGGATAGAAAACTCCAAGTAGATTGGGCCAGAGATGCAAGAGAAGGCCCTAGGGTTCTTATGAGCCTTAAGGTAGATTTCGAGCCCATGGGCTAAGTACGAGTCCACTTATCTTTGTAAATATTAGATTAAAGTTTCATTATTTTTGGGCCTTGTATTTAGGGCTCCATAATGTAGGTAGGGTACCCTAGAAATATAAGATTTTTCAGCCCTTGTATTTTAGGGCACCTAGACTAGTTTTTGTATTAGGGGTAGTTTTGTAATTTCACATGCACTAAGTGGATATTTGATGTGTGTGGTTGGAAATAAATTTAATTGAATTGGTAGAAGCCCAATCCAATTAAATTTTAGAGGGGGAGGTGAGCATTTGCTTACTACACCCCATTGTCACATCATATAGTCACACTTTGTGCATGTCCTTCATGCTTTTCATGCCTCATGACACCTAAGCACACTTAGTGGAGAATCTTGGAATTGATCTTGGATTAGTGGGCTGAACCATAACTAAAATTCACTAATCATAATTAGTGAAATTTTGGCTCCACAAATTCAATTTCAAATTCAAGTGAAATTTGAATTTCCCTCCAATTTTGTGTGACACTTAGGCTATAAATAGAGGTCATGTGTGTGCATTTTTTTCAACTTTGATCATTTGAATATTAAACTTCAGATTTCAAAGCTCATTTGGAGCACAAAATTTCGTGCTCTTCTCTCCCTCTCCCTTCATTCATCTCCTTCTTCCTCCAAGCTCTTATCCATGGCCTCCTATGGTGGTGAGCTTCTTCTAGACTCATCTTCTCCTTGAAGTGGCGTCTCCTCTCTCTCTTCCTTCTCCATTCGGCTGCCATTCATCTTCCAAGAAGCAAAGGAATCCATTGATGAAGAAGATCCTAGGCCTACAAGCTCCAATGGAGCTTGCATCATGTGGTATCAAGAGCATCTTCATCTAGGTGATGTTCTTTTGCTTCCTCTATCTTTTTGTTCGGTGAATTCTCTTTAATTCCTTGTTCTTTATCTTATTCTCCATGTATATCCTCCATTGTCTTGTGGTTTGGTGCTGTTTAGAGTAGATTAAAAAAAAATAAACCGATTAAATCTTAGATCTACACTTGTTCTTGCATTTCTATGGTTCAAATTTTGTAGATCTACTCTTGAATCTTGTTTTTGTGTTGATTTTAGGTTCTATCAATTTTCATTCATAATATTCTTGTGCTGAACCTTTAGATCTAAATTTTGTTCCAAAATATTGATTAGAAAAAAAAACACAAAAATCTAAGTGTAAATCACTTAATCCATGTTGTCTTAGAGTCATGTTTAGTCATAGTAATTGTCACATTATGTTCTAAGTTTGTGTTGAATTTTATTTTGTTGATTGTATTTGGGATGCTCAACCATCACTCGATTATTGACGGTTCTAGCTTTGGTGAACTTGAAGGCCAGATTTGCCTGGAGTGACAGAAGCTTCACTGAGTTGCTTGTGTTATTGAAAAATATGGTTCCTAATGATAGCATGTTACCAAAGAGTCACTACGAGGCAAATAAGATATTATGTCCTATGGGTATGAAGTACCAGAAAATTCATGCATGCCCTAATGATTGTATTTTGTACAGAAATGAGTTTGCAGAAATGTGCAACTGCCCGACATGTGGGGTATCACGCTACAAAGTGAATGATGGTGAATGCAGTGATGATGCAGCCACAAACGACAGTCGTCCAACAAAGGTTTGTTGGTATCTGCCAATAATACCAAGGTTTAAGAGATTGTTTTCTAGTGCATACGATGCAAAAAACCTTAGGTGGCATACAGATGGAAGAATAATTGATGGGTTGCTCTGACATCCCGCTGATTCACCATAATGGAAGAGAATTGATCGCTTGTATCTAGAATTTGGAGAGGATCCAAGAAACCTAAGGCCTGTTCTTGCTTCAGATGGAATGAATCCTTTCGGTAACTTGAGCACCAGTAATAGTTCATGGCCTATTTTGCTAATGATTTACAACCTTCCTCCTTGGTTATGCATGAAGCGAAAATACATTATGTTGTCTATGATCATAGTGGGTCCAAGACATCCTAGAAATGATATTGATGTCTATCTAAGTCCCTTGATTGAAGACTTGAGGAAATTATGGGTAGATGGGGTTGATGTGTATGATGCGAATGTTCAATAAACCTTCAGGTTATGTGAAATGCTATTTTGCACCATTAATGACTTTTCGGATTATGGGAATTTGAGCGGATATAGTGTGAAAGGACACCATGCATGTCCTATTTGTGAGAAAAAGACGAGTTATATCCAACTGAAACATGGAAAGAAGACAGTATATATAAGGCACTGGAGATTTTTGAAACCTTATCACCCGTATCGGGGATTGAAGAAAACATTTAATTGGAGAGAATAAGATTCAAAGTGCGCCTAAACCCTTAGCTGGACACAAAATTTATGATCGGGTGAAAGGCATTACAACTATCTTTGGTAACACACAAAAAAGGGATATGTCTGGGAAGAACATTTGGAAGAAAAGGTCAATATTCTTTGATCTTCCTTACTGGTGCGATCTACTTGTACGACATTGTCTGGACATTATGCATGTCGAGAAAAATGTGTGTGATAGTTTGATTGGAACCCTTCTTAACATTAACGACAAGACAAAGGATGGTTTAAAATGTTGTCAAGATTTGGTTGACATGGGTATATGAGATCAGCTGCATCTAGTTTCACGAGGTAATCGAACGTATTTGCTCCCAACATGTCACACAATGTCAACAATAGAGAATTTTTTTTTGTCATTGCCTCATAAATCTGAAAGTCCCACAAGGATACTCTTCAAATATCAAGAGCCTTGTGTCAGTTAAGGATTTGAAATTGGTTGGGTTGAAATCTCATGATTGTCACGTGTTAATGCAACAACTCTTGCCAGTCATCGTTCTGGTATCTTGCCTGAAAAAGTTAGGCTTGCCATAACTCACTTGTGTTTTTTCTTTAATGCTATCTATAGTAAGGTTATTGACCCTCAACAATTGGATAATTTGGAGAATGAAGCTTACATCATCCTATGTGAATTGGAGATGTATTTTCCCCTGTCATTTTTTGACATCATGATTCACTTAATTGTTCATTTTGTGAGGGAGATTTGGTTCTATGTGCCTATCTTTTTATGTTGAATGTATCTGGTTGAGCGCTACATGAAGGTGTTGAAAGGATATACAAAGAATCAATATCAACCAGAAGCAAGCACTGTTGAAAGATACATTGCTGAAGAAGCTATTGAATTTTGTTCAAAGTATATAAATACCACTACACCAGTTGGGGTTCCTCAAAGTCGTCATGACTCCATGATTCAAGGTAGGGGTACACGAGGATTTAATGTTGTAACCATGGATCACTAATAGTTGTCACAAGCTCATCTATATGTACTAAACAACACAGCAGACGTGATCCCGTACATAGATGCTCACAAAAAACATGTCACAGATACTCACCGAAAAATTAACAAGATGAGGTTATTGCAAGAGCATAATAGAACTTTCATCAACAAGTTTAGACAAACAATCTTCGCAGATGATAGTGCTTCGAAGACACTAAGATTGTTAGTTATTGGTCCAAATCTCAATGTTCCAACTTGGAAGGGATATGATATCAATCAATATTCTTTCTACACAAAATTCACAGGATGAAAAAAGTAGCGTGCAGAACAGTGGGGTGAGTGTTAATGGTCATTCCGATCACTTTTGTAGTGCTTCTAATAATAATCCGATTCAAGCGTCCATGCCTTACTATGGAGTCATTGAAGATATTTGGCAGCTTGATTACAGTGAGTTTAGAGTGCCTTTGTTCAAGTGTCAGTGGGTTAATGGAAATACCGGAGTACATTAAGACAAAATGGGATTTTCTTTAGTAATCCTTCAAAAGGTTGGTTACAACGAAAACCCATTCATCATGGCAGTGCAAGCTAAACAAGTGTTTTATGTCCAAGATTCATGCGACTCAAGATGGTTAGTGGTTCTACAAGGGAGAACAATTTCTATCGGTGACCATATTGATGGTTCAGCACTTGATGTCAGCGAGATGCCGACTTTCTCTCAACAAATGCCTTTTATAAATGGTTAAGATCAGGAGGATGATGTACATGTAAATTGTAATGATCATGATGAAGGTTTATGGGAGAATATTCCTATGTAACTGCTTATGAACAAAGTAATGTATATGATATATCACATAATTGTAATACATTTATGTATTTGAATATTTACAAGTTAATGCTTATATGTTGTTTGTATAACTGATTATGTCCTAACTCAATTTGTTTGACTTGTCCAGACTCATGACAACACCCCCAAGGTCCCCTCCATATTCAGATATTCAAAGGCTACGCCTAGGAGGACTAGACAATCCACCCCGCTGAGAAGGTCGACTGTCCGAAGCTTAGATCAGCCACAACCAACAGTTAACGTCAATCCTGCCACTGGGAGAGGATCAGGCCCCCATAAAGAAAAGTTCCATGGTAATCTGGGGGTTGTAGCGTGAGAAAAAAATTCCTATTGTCCACTCCAATTGGAATGTTGTACCAGGATCTTTAAAAAATTCCTATCTAGGACTTGTTGTTTTGTGTCCATGGGACAACAATGTTGTTTGGTTTTGTTCTTTACGTAAGAAGCCTGATGTTAACGTCAAGGCTGCAGTTAACGAGCTATTTTTAACATTATAATTCAATTAATGTATACTAATTGTAGCGTATAAACACAATGATTATTTGATTATATATGTTAATGTTATTTTGAAACTAGTGCAATGAAGACATTAACCACTACTTTGGAAGGAAAGCCAGATCAAGCAGTACCTCGGTGGATTGAACCAAAGGTATGTCATTATTTCATGAATAGGTATCTCGAATTACTGTCGTGTGTTACTTTCAAAGTACTAGCTTTAGTAAATATATTTGATATTGCATTTAGAATCATGTTCAAACCGGAGGCTACGAGTGTGGATATTATGTCATGCATTAGATGTGGTGCATATTGAGCGATGGTTTGAAGAATGAATGGAATAAGGTATGTTTACTATAACAGGTTTTAATTGTTACTTTCGTATCAAAGTCTAATTCCAATGTTTTATGTACGCCATTAATTTGATATTTATAATTTTGTAGTGGTTTTATGATGGAACATCGTTAGACAAAGAGGCCATGACAACACTTTTCAACAAATGGGCAACATATTTTCTCCAGATTAAAAACATGGAATTTAGAAAAATTTAGATGACATAGGAACATTTTTGTTTTGAACAAAACATTTTCATTGTATATTGATGACAAAAAATTATGGTCATTTGACATTTAATTCAGCAATAATATATATTTGTTTTAGTAATACTTGGTTACCCTCCATTTTTGCCCGATGACCCAATAACCACATGCAAAAAGGTACCATCCTTAATTGCCTTAATCGCTTCTGATTAAATCATAATAATTTCTTGCATTTCATTGGAGAAATCATTTAAGATTTGCAGATGAGGCCAATGAAATAAAGGTAAGGTGTTCATTTTTTTATTTATTATTATTAGTATATTGTCGTAATGCTGTGTCAGCTTTCTTTCTTTTTTGTCATATTTAATATACTTTATGTATATAGTAGGCTCATATAGTTGTATTTAGACAAGTAATACTTTGGTGATGTTTTCACCTATCACTTTATCAACCCTTGGCTTTGGAAATTAAGTTGACATTTTTTTAACTCCAGCATTGATCAGCATGGGAGTCGTTTTTTACAACATAAGTTGGAAAGTTGCGATATTAAAGAGAAGGAGTTAGTGTTCAAAGAGGTTCTTCCACATACTTAAAAATTAATGACTGATGTATTTTGAAACTATGTAATCCAAAAGGTATGTTTTGAAGTGATATACATTGTCATTAACTAACTTTATGATTATTTGGAATCTATTATGCTCAATTTGTCTATTTCTCTTGTGCATAGTTTTTTGAGTATGGAAGCCCAGAGCCGAGAAAGGAACTTGCAAATTGACTTCTTGGTCAGATAGTGCCTTTAAGTCTGCAGATGTATGGCTGTCGTGTAATCCAAAAGGTATGTAATTTGTTTTATTCATATAACATTAAGACATTTGTATATATTCATGTCAGTTGTTTGTCTTGAAAGCTATTAGAAGATATGTTCATGGATTTTAGTCAGTATGACTATGACTTTATTTCTACCATTTTTAACCAAAGGATCTCTGATTGAGATTTATTAATGATCTAAAGCATTTGCTATATGTCTGCCTTTTTGCAAATTACAGTATGAAAATGGGGCTACTTATCTCATAAATTTATCTTATCTTCTAGCCAAGGTGTAGTTCCTAGTAATGGAAAAATAAGTATGTCTGCAATATGTCATACCCTAATTTTGTTCGGGGACAATTGTTTGTCAACATACGAACTTTGGCTGACCAAATTGAGATGCTTAACACTCATCGTTGTGTAATCCGTAAAGTTTCACAATGCTTCGGAAGGAGATTAGCCAACAAAACACAAAATAAGGGTGAACTGATCAATTTAGGGGGGGTGTACTTAGCCCTGGGCCCATCTGGGTCCGTTTGGAATGTTCTAGAGGTAGCAACAGATTGCCTGGGCGAGCATGTTGCTTCAGCTGGAAGCTATTAGCTCGCCTGGGCGAGCTGGGCGACAATCACCTCCCCCATTTTTCTATAAAATGGTGTGGGGGGGGGGGGTGAGGGAAAAAGGTTCGACACCTTTGGCACTTAGAATTCGCTTAAAATTAGTGAGGAGAAGAAGAAAGAAGGAAAAAATCCAAGCCGAGACGCTTCCTTAATGTTTTCATGATCAATTCCGCTAACATTCTCCGCCGTTATTTGTCGTTCTTCATTCGTTCTTCATCATTCATCGACCTTCAACCGTTTAGTTTTTGATTTCGAAGCTTTGAATTCATTCTATGCACCCTTAGGGGTCAATTCTTGCTTTGTATGTTTTCATCTTCATCTCGTTTACTTTGGGTTTTCTTTTCTTCGTTTTAAATGATTTCGACCGATCGTTTATGCCGAAACCTCACTCAATGAATGATAAAATGAAATTCAACTGATCATTTGTGTTGTAATCTCGTTTAATTATCGTTAAAATAAAATTCAATCGGTCGTTCATGTTGTAACCTCGTTTAATCGAAAAATAAGTAAGTTCCAATCGGACATTTTACTTTGAAAGTGTAGAAGCAATTGCCTTTGGTGTTTTGATGATGATCATAATGATATGATGCAATTGATGCAAATGGGCTTTTCAAGATTAAATTCAAGACAATACTTCAAGATTACAAGTCACAACATCAAGATGATCACTAGTATATTAGGAAGGGAATTCCTAATTGAATTAGCAAAGGTTTGGCCAAGTAATTTAAATTAAAAAGTGTTTTTCAAAGAATTTATTCTCTGGTAATCGATTACCAGACGATGTAATCGATTACCAGTGGCCAAATATGTTTTATAACAGCTAAAATTTGAATTCGAAATTTTAGACTGTGTAATCGATTACACAATTTTGGTAATCGATTACCAGCAGTTAATAAACGTTTTAATTCAAATTTTAAAAGCTGTAATCGATTACACAATTCCTGTAATCGATTACCAGACAGGATTTTCAAAAAAATATTTCTAAGAGTCACAACTTTTCAAAGGCTTTATTCATGACTACCATTGGTCTATATATATGTGACTTATAACACGAATTTGCTCAGAGTTTTTCAGAACAACAAGTGTTTATCCTCTCAAAGAGCAAAATCATTTTATCCTCTTAAGAATTCCTTGGCTAATTCAATTGCAATTCATTAAGGAATTATTTGAGTGCTCAATCTGTAAAATCTATCTCTTTCTAGAGAGATTCATTCTTCTTCTTCTCCTCATTCTCTAAGAGATTAAGAGGCCATGGGTCTCTTGTTGTAAAGGAATTCTAAACACTAAGGAAGGATTGTCCTTGTGTGTTTAGAACTTGTAAAAGGAATTTACAAGATAGTGGAACTCTCAAGCGGGTTGCTTGGGGACTGGACGTAGGCATAAAGGTGTGGCCGAACCAGTATAAATCTGTGTTTGCACTTTCTCTTCCCTTAATCTCCTTTGTTTATTATTGCTTTATATTCATATTCAAATTGTTTTATTTGAATCAATATTTAAGAAGTTCATTATTAAGGGAATTTATAACTTGAATAAAAAGTGAAATAGATTTTTAATTGGGGAAGTAGTTTGGAATATCTTAATTCAACCCCCCTTCTTAAGATATCTGAGGCCACTTGTCTAACAAGTGGTATCAGAGCTTCATTCTTGTATAAAGTTTAGAAGCTTCAAGAAAAAGATGGCCTCAGCAAATTCCTTATTTCCAGAAGGGAATTCTATCAATAGACCTCCAATCTTTAATGGAGAAGGTTACCACTACTGGAAAACCCGAATGCAAATTTTTATTGAGGCAATAGATCTAAATGTCTGGGAAGCCATAGAAATAGGGCCTTATATACCCACCACAGTAGAAAGAATTACAATAGATGGTAGTTCATCAAGTGAAAGCATAACTATAGAAAAACCTAGAGATAGATGGTCTGAAGAGGATAGAAAACGAGTACAATACAACTTAAAAGCCAAAAACATAATAACATCTGCCCTGGGAATGGATGAATATTTCAGGGTTTCAAATTGTAAGAGTGCTAAGGAAATGTGGGACACTCTTCGATTAACACATGAAGGAACTACAGATGTTAAAAGATCTAGGATAAATGCACTAACTTATGAGTATGAATTATTTAGAATGAATGCAAATGAAAATATTCAAAGCATGCAAAAGAGATTTACACATATAGTAAATCATCTAGCAGCCTTAGGTAAAGAATTTCAAAATGAGGATCTCATAAACAAGGTGCTAAGATGTTTAAGTAGAGAATGTCAACCCAAAGTAACGGCCATTACTGAATCAAGAGATTTGTCTAACATGTCCCTTGCTACCTTATTTGGAAAGTTGCAGGAACACGAGATGGAATTATTGAGATTACACCAACATGAAGAAAATGACAAGAAAAAGAAAGGAATTGCTCTTAAAGCATCATCCTCAATTCAAGAAGAAAGTGACCAGGATAATGATCCAGATGATGATGATGATCTAAGTCTTTTTGTAAAAAGGTTCAACAAATTTCTTAAAGTAAGAGGAAATCAGATGCGACCAAATTTTAAATCAAAGAGAAGGACAGAAACTTCATCCTCTACTTTAAAATGCTTTGAATGTAATCAACCTGGACATTTGAGGGTTGATTGTCCCATATTCAAGAAAAAGATGGAGAAATCTGAAAAGAAAAATCATAGTGAAAAGAAACTGAAGAAAGCATACATCACATGGGATGAAAATGATATGGAATCTTCTGAAGATTCAGAAAATGAAGAGATAAATCTCTGCCTTATGGCTAAAAGTTATGAAAGCGATGAAGAGGTAACGTCTTCAAATAACTTATCTATTTCTTTTGATGAATTGCAAGAAGCATTTGCTGATCTGTATAAAGAGTCAATTAAACTTGCAAAATTAGTTTCATCTTCAAAGAAAACAATTTCAAATTTAGAAAATGAAATTTCAAAGTTAAACAAAGAATTAGATCTTCTTAGAAATGAAGTCTCAATTTCTAAAACAAATGAAAAAATTAATACCTCCACTATTTCTGACAAGAAAATATCAGATTCTTGTAGTTGTTGTGATAAATATGTAAAAGAAATTAAAGAGTTGAAAAATTCACTTGCAAAATTTTCTTATAGTAAAAATAATTTAGATGTTTTATTAAGTAAACAAAGATATGTGTCCAATAAAAATGGACTAGGGTATAAATCTGAAAAACAACAAAAGTTTCATAAAAACTTTTCCACTTCCACACAAAAATGTAATTCTAATTCTATCACTTGTTTTTACTGTGGAAGAAGAGGACATGACATATCAACTTGCTACTTCAAGAAAAATTACAGTAACATTAAAATGATATGGGTCCCAAAAGGATCCTCAGTTTATACTAACATGCAAGGACCTAATAAAATTTGGGTACCTAAGTCAAAAACTTGATTATGCAGGTATCTTTGAGAAAGAAGTGGTACATAGATAGCGGATGCTCAAAACATATGACTGGAGATGCATCAAATTTTACACATATCTCTCCAAAGAAAATCGGGCATGTAACATATGGTGACAACAACAAAGGTAGAATCCTTGGAGTGGGTAAAATAGGTACAAATTCTTCAAACTCCATTGAAAATGTTCTACTTGTTGAAGGACTTAAGCACAACCTGCTTAGCGTTAGTCAATTATGCGACAAAGGCTATCTAGTATCATTTGATTCTCAGAAATTTCTTATAGAACATAAGCATGACATTAATATAAAGCATGTAGGACATAGAGTCAATAATGTTTACATGATAGACTTAAGCATAAAACAAGAAAACAATCATTGCTTTCTTAGTAAAGATGATGATCCATGGTTATGGCATAAAAGAATTGCTCACATAAACATGGATCACTTAAATAAATTAATTTCAAAAGATTTAGTAGTTAATTTGCCTAAATTGAAATTTGAAAAAGATAAACTATGCGATGCATGTCAAAAGGGCAAACAAACAAGAGTCTCATTCAAACCTAAAAATGTTGTTTCAACCACTCAACCCTTACAATTATTGCATATGGATTTATTTGGTCCATCTAGAACCATGAGTTTTGGAGGAAATTACTATGCTCTAGTTATAGTTGATGATTTCTCTAGATATACTTGGATATTATTTATTACACATAAAAGTGATTCATTCCAAGCATTTATAAAACTTGCTAAAGTCATACAAAACAAGAAAAATCTTAAGATTGCATGCATTAGAAGTGATCATGGGGGTGAATTTGAAAATAAAGATTTTGAATTATTCTGTGATGAACATGGTATTGAACACATTTTTTCAGCACCTAGAACCCCTCAACAAAATGGAGTTGTTGAAAGGAAAAATAGATCATTGGAAGAAATTGCAAGAACTTTATTAAATGATACTTCTCTTCCAAAGTATTTTTGGGCTGAAGCGGTCAATACTGCATGTTACATCATGAATAGGGTCTTAATAAGACCTTTTTTAAAGAAAACCCCATATGAGTTATATAATGGTAGAAAACCTAATATTTCTCATCTACATGTTTTTGGTTGCAAATGCTTTGTGCTTAATAATGGTAAAGATAATCTAGGAAAATTCGATGCAAAATCTGATGAAGGTATTTTTCTTGGATATTCATTACAAAGCAAAGCATATAGGATATATAATAAAAGAACTATGAATATCGAGGAATCCATTCATGTTACCTTTGATGACTCTAATGCTATCTTGTCAAGAAAGAATATGCTAGATGATATTGCAGATTCTTTAGAACATATGAATATTCATGAACAAGATTCCAAAGTGTCATACCCTAATTTCGTCCGGGGACCTTTGCTTGATGACATGCGACCTTTCTTTGGTCCTTGTGAGGTGCTTGGCATCCATCATTAGGCAATTTGTGAAATTCCAGGACATGCCGAAAAAAACAAAAAAAATATATATTGATGCACAATCCGTAAGTTTCCGTGACACACCGGAAATCAAATGGAAGCATCGTTGCATAATTAAGTGAGGTTCCGTAACATTCCGTAAGTCAAAAGGGGGATGATTATGTAATCCGCAAGGTTCCGTAACATTACGGAAAGAAAACAAGTATCGTTACGAAATTCGTAAGTTTCCGTAACTTTACGAAAAAAGAATCACCAAAAAACAGCAGAGGGGGGTGTACTTAGTAAAAATGGGGGTGCAAATAGCACCCAGGCCCACTTGGGCCCTCTAGAATATTCCTCCAGAAGGCTGTTGCTTCTGGAGGAAGCAAGCTGGCTCGCCTGGGCGAGCTGAGCTCGCCTGGGCGAGCTGGGCGGCAACCACCTCCCCTATTTTGCTATAAATAGGGGAGGAAGTGAAGAAGAAAAGGGTTTAGCCCCTTAGGCACTTTTCTCTCTTTCGAATTTGCTTGGAAAAATTGTTTCCGTGAAGAAAATCTAAGCCGAGGCGCTTCCGAAACGTTTCCGTAACGTTTTCCGTGAAGAATTTCGCAAAGGTTTCAACCGTTCTTCGACGTTCTTCATTCGTTCTTCATCGTTCTTCGATCTTCAACGGGTAAGTACCTCGAACCAAGCCTTTCGATTCATTCTATGCACCCATGGTGGTCCACATTGTGTTTCGTGCATTTTTATTCTCGTTTTGTTTACTTTTTATACCCCCTGTTGACGTGCTTAAGCCATTTTACTTAAGTCATTTCTCGCTTAACTTAAAAATGAAATCAATTTCCACCGAACGTTTGAATTATATTATCCGTTAACTTCGGTTAAAATGAATTCCGACCGTTCGGTCGTGCCGTAACCACGTTGGAAATCAAAAAGAGGTAAAAAATAATATAATAATAATAAAAAAACATCTTTTAGTAAAATAAAGCGGAAAATCAATCGGACATTTTCTCTTTGGGATTTCTCATTCTTAATCGAATTGATTAATAACTAAAGTGAAACTAAGGCTAAAATCAACTCGCCTAGTCAAGCTCGTCCATAAAAAATAGGTTTTTGAAGTTTGTCATTTCAATTTCTCACTAAGTAAAATGGATCATTTTTAAGGTCCAACGCCTTAAAATGATCACCGCTTAAGTAAAAAAGAATCACTTGATAAGAAAGAACTACGTAGGTCTGATTTTCTCATCTCAAAATTGAGAAATACGTAGGAGCAAAGGGAAACACCCTTGTCGACCACAAAAAAGGAAAAAATATAAAAAGGATATAAGGACATAAAAGGGAACATAAAAATCAAAGTCACGTTTGCACATTCGATTAAAGGCTGCCGTCCCTTGGGACGGACGTGTGGGGTGCTAATACCTTCCCCGTGCGTAAATACAACTCCCGAACCTTTCAACTTAAAAGTTCGTAGATCGCGTCTTTTTCGGTTTTTCCGACGTTTTCCTCAAATAAACGTTGGTGGCGACTCCGCGCGTATTCCTTTCGTGGAACACGCATCCCGCGAGTCACGCGTCGCCCTCCCGCCGAAGGGTAGGTTGCGACAGTTGGCGACTCCACTGGGGATAGTTTTTAGAGAGTTAGGCCATTTAATTTTGTGCAATGTTTTACCGTGACTTACCCCTTTGTTGGTTTCCTTTCATTATGTTCTTGTGTATATAAACTCTTTGTTGCTTTTAGTGCGTTTTAAATGTATGCATGAAGTAAATATTTATTCATTTGATGCACACAAACACCAACACTATTTGCACACACTGTGAGGGAAAAAGGGCCCTATACCCGGGTTCATGGGAGCATAAGGAGTGGAGGTGAATCTGTGATCATGCTAGGTCTCCGACTTGCTTGATTACAATGAACCCTCATCTAGAGCTTTTCTCTTTGAAAACCTATTGTTGCTAGTAGTCCCTACTGCTACAATATGTTCTTCAAAGGGGATGATACCTCTAGAAACCATCAAGAGAGATATAACTACCTTGGGGATTATTCCTAAAAGCCTAGTTAGTTCTCTCCCTTATAGGTCCCTTAAATAGGGGCACAAAGCAAACACGCTGCGTGCCATTTTTCACACTGCCATGCATGAGTATCATATCCCCTTTTGCTTATGTTCGGTAAATATTGTCATACTGTGCACATTCCCGCATTGTGTCTTTTGCATAGGCATTGCATATGGGTTCTGTCTTGATCCCTACTGTAAACAAACCAACGGAGGGTCCGTGTCGCCTTCTTAAAAACGTGCGTTGGGGCATTTCGCTACCCCTAGACGTCGTATCTAAGAAGGGGACAAATTCCCCGGACCCCCGCTTTCCTAGATTGCATCTGTGTCATATGCATTCCATCATGCATTCATCCATCCCACCCATGAGATACCGGAGTTTTGATTTGCACCAGCTTTTATCTCACTTTAGTAAGCATGGGAACAAATCAAACCAGCAAGAGGTTCTACCAAGTCAAGGTCAAAAGCCTAGATACCACCAGCATCAAGGAATTAGGGCGGTTGATGGAACCCCTCCAAATGCAAACCTTCCGCAAGACTTACGGAAAGATCTTAGAGTTGACCATAGCAGAGGTGTCCATAGAAGCCATTGTATCACTTACCCAATACTACGACCAGCCTTTGAGGTGCTTCACATTCGGAGACTTTCAATTAGTACCAACCATTGAAGAATTTGAGGAAATTCTAGGATGTCCTCTCGGGGGAAGAAAACCATATCTTTCCTCCGGGTGTCTCCCCTCTTTGAGCAGAATTGCAACTATGGTCAAGGATTCAGCAAGAGGTTTGGACCGCATAAAACAGACTCGGAACGGCATAGCGGGCCTACCACAGAAGTACCTAGAAGACAAGGCAAGGGGTATGGCCAATCGAGGAGACTGGGTCCCGTTTATGGATGTGTTAGCTTTGCTAATTTTTGGGGTCGTCCTCTTTCCAAACGTGGATGGTTTGGTAGACCTAGCAGCAATCGATGCTTTCCTTGCCTACCACCATAGCAAGGAAAGTCCGGTGGTAGCTGTCTTGGCAGATCTATTTGACACATTTGACCGAAGGTGCGAAAAGAGTAGCGCACGGATCATCTGTTGCTTACCCGCCCTCTGTGTTTGGTTGGTTTCGCACTTGTTCCAACAAGACACAAGACATCCATGTCCGCTCCTGAGCCATCGCTCGTGTACTGAAAAGGGGAGAATAGATTGGGACCAGCTTTTGGCCGGGATAGAAGGTAGAACAATCAGTTGGTTCCCCCGATGGAAGGAAGGAAAAGAAGGAGTCCTTTTCTCATGTGGAAGATACCTAAACATTCCGCTGGTAGGAACGAGGGGTTGTATTAACTACAATCCCGCGCTCGCTATAAGACAACTAGGGTACCCCATGAGGGGAGCACCGACGGAAGAAAGCATGTCTCCTTTCCTTGTGAGGGATCTCGGAGCACAAAATTCCAAGACTATACAAAGAATCCATAAGGCATGGGAAACCCCGTTAAGGAAAGATCAAGGGCTTAGAGGCATTCGTAATGGCATCATTGGTGGGTACCACGAATGGCTGAAAGTTCATATACGAGGTTTAGATTGGCTCGCCAAGTTAAAATTCGTCAGCGAAGAGAATTTTGAAGCACCGGAAGAGGACGAAGAAGTCCAAGCTCTCAAAAGCGAGTTAGGAAAGGCAAAACTTGCCAATGAGAAGTTCAAGTTGGCCGCTACACACATTCGGAAGGAGTGTGCCGGGTTACGGGAAGAGAATGCAATTACCGCAAGAGCCCTTGAACAAGAGACCAAGAGGGCTCGCAAGGAAGAGTATGGCCGGAACAAATTTCGCGGAGCTCTATGGGGTAGCAATAGTGAACTCAAGTTGCGAAGGGAAGAAAGGGACCAGTCGCGAGCACATAGCATGGTTTTGAAAGAGGAGTTAGTTGCCTGTTCAAGGTCCAAAAGAAGCTTGTCTCAGCGTTTGTGCGAGACGGAGACCAACATGCTAGCTATCATCGCCAAGTACCAAGAAGAGTTAGGTCTAGCCGCGGCCCACGAGCATAGGATTGCGGACGAATATGCCCAAGTATACGCGGAAAAAGAGGCTAGAGGAAGGGTGATCGACTCTTTACACCAAGAGGCAACCATGTGGATGGATCGGTTTGCTCTTACCTTGAACGGGAGTCAAGAACTTCCCCGTTTGTTAGCCAAGGCCAAAGCGATGGCAGACACCTACTCCGCCCCCGAAGAGATTCACGGGCTTCTCGGCTATTGTCAGCATATGATAGACTTAATGGCCCACATAATTAGAAATCGTTAGGAAACTTGTATGGTCTCTCAGACCTTGACTAGATATGACTTCCTTTTTGAAATAAAATGAGTTGGTCCCATGTTTCTACTCCAAAAAACTTGTGCAAATCAAATCACTCCTACGTTTCATCTCTAGCATGCATTTTCTTTCTTTTACCCACTCCTCACGTTTGGTTTTTTAGGGAAAAACACCATAACTAAATGCGCCGCAAGGGATCCCTATCGCACCAGATCCAAATCTAAAACGATGGGTGATCAAGAGGAGACGCAGGAACAGATGAAAGCCGATATGTCGACTCTGAAAGAACAAATGGCCTCCATGATGGAGGCCATGTTAAGTATGAAGCAGCTCATAGAGAAGAACGCGGCCACCGCCGCCGCTGTCAGTTCGGCTGCCGAAGCAGACCCGACTCTCTTGGCAACTACGCACCATCCTCCCTCAAACATAGTAGGACGGGGAAGGGACACACTGGGGCACGATGGCAGCCCTCACCTGGGATACAACCGAGCGGCTTACCCTTATGGATTGCCGCCCAACTATTCACCACCCGTCTTGCAAGAAGATGCGGGCCACATTGCTTCTCCCGTCCACGAAAGAGAGCCTCCTCAGCAGCCCGACGAAGTCCACAAAGACCCTCAAGATTATGCTCGAAGGGAGGTCGAGTTCTATCCCCCGATCCCCGAAGGGCCGGCACCAGGCACGTTGCCTCAACCCAACATCGCAGTATCACCAATAGTTTTGTCCACGGAAGGGCCGCCCCCAGCAACTGAAGAAAGGAGGAAGCTCGATCTCCTAGAGGAAAGATTGAGGGCTGTGGAAGGATTTGGGGACTATCCGTTCGCAGACATGACGGATCTTTGCTTAGTACCCGATGTTGTTATTCCCCCGAAGTTCAAAGTGCCGGACTTCGACAAGTATAAAGGGACGACTTGTCCCAAAAACCATCTCAAAATGTACTGCCGTAAGATGGGCGCCCACCCTAAAGATGAAAAGCTGTTGATACACTTCTTTCAGGATAGCTTGGCCGGAGCTGCGGTAGTGTGGTACACTAATTTGGAAGCTTCCCGTATCCGTACTTGGAAGGATCTGATTACCGCCTTCCTAAGGCAGTATCAGTACAATTCTGATATGGCTCCTGACCGTACTCAACTGCAGAATATGTTCAAGAAAGAGGGTGAAACCTTTAAAGAATATGCGCAGCGATGGAGGGATTTGGCGGCACAAGTAGCTCCTCCCATGGTTGAGAGAGAGATGATCACCATGATGGTAGACACTCTGCTAGTGTTCTACTATGAGAAACTAGTAGGTTACATGCCGTCCAGCTTTGCGGATCTGGTGTTTGCCGGGGAAAGAATCAAGGTAGGATTGAAATGAGGAAAGTTTGATTACGTTTCCTCCACAAACGCGAATGCCAAAAGAATCGGGGCAACAGGGGCAAAAAGGAAGGAGGGAGATGCCCATGCCGTCTCTTCAACACCCGCGTGGGTCAAAACCCAGCAAACACCTCATGGTACCCATCAGTACGCGCAACATCACCCAAGCTTCTCGGCTCATACTGGGAATGCCTCTAGTTCAACACCCATGCAGCCTAAGGCCCCCACCCAGAGGGAAGCTCCCCAAGTTCCAACTCTGAACACGACTCGACCGGCCGGTAATTCCAACACGACAAGGAACTTCCCTCCGAGGCCATTTCCGGAATTCACCCCACTCCCAATGACGTACGAAGATCTTCTGCCATCCCTCATCGCCAATCATTTGGCCGTGGTAACTCCCGGAAGGGTCCTCGAACCCCCTTTCCCGAAGTGGTATGACCCTAACGCAACTTGCAAGTACCATGGGGGCGTCCCGGGACATTCCGTCGAAAAATGCTTGGCCCTTAAATACAAGGTCCAACATTTAATGGATGCTGGATGGCTGACTTTCCAAGAGGATCGGCCCAATGTGAGAACCAACCCGCTCGCCAATCATGGAGGGGGAGCGGTTAATGCAGTTGAGTCCGATAGGCCGCACAGGTCTAAACCTTTAAGGAATGTGGCAACCCCTAGGAGGTTTATCTTTGAGGCCCTACAAAAAGGAGGTGTGATTCCCCATAGTGGGTGTAAGGAGGATTCCTGTCTGCTACACTCCGGCGAGATGCATGACATGGAGACGTGTTTGGAAGTAGAGGAATTGTTACAGCGGATGATAGATCAAGGTCGACTGGAAGTCAGCATTGAAGGAAAAAAAGAGCAGCATATATGCATGCAATCTACGGAGGGGAGCGGTGTTGCGAAGCCCAAACCCTTGGTGATATACTTCACTAAAAGCGCAGCTTCGCAAAAGCCCGGACACCCCTTAATAGCCAAACCTGTTCCTTTCCCGTACCAAAATAGTCACGCGGTCCCGTGGAGATATACACCTCCGGGGAAGAAGGAAGAAGAAGTCACTGACGTCAGCTCGTTGTCAGCTAAAGTAACAAATATCATGGGACTGAGTGGTGTGACCCGTAGTGGTCGTGTGTTCGCACCTCCGGACCTACCAGTCCAACCCGCCGACGTCAAGGGAAAAGGAAAAGTGGTGGAGGAACAAGATGGCGAAGCACCCCACGCTTCGAATAAAGATATTCTAGCAAAGGGGCCCCCGGAGAAAAAGGATGGTAGAAAGGAGGTGTCGCTAGAGGAAGCCAGCGAGTTCCTTCGGATAATTCAGCAGAGCGAATTCAAGGTTATCGAACAGCTCAACAAAACCCCGGCTAGGGTCTCGCTGTTGGAGTTACTTATGAGCTCCGAGCCTCATCGGGCTCTGCTAGTAAAAGTGCTGAACGAGGCTCACGTGGCCCAAGATATCTCGGTAGAAGGTTTCGGAGGGTTGGTCAACAATATCACTGCCAACAACTATCTTGCCTTCGCCAAAGAAGAGATCCCCGCCGAGGGGAGAGGGCATAATAAGGCTTTACACGTATCAGTCAAGTGTATGGACCATATCGTAGCCAAGGTGCTCATCGATAATGGTTCCAGTTTAAACGTGATGCCTAAGAGCACTTTGGAGAAGTTACCATTCAATGCTTCCCACTTAAAACCAAGTTCAATGGTGGTTCGGGCCTTCGATGGCACTCGCCGAGAGGTTAGGGGAGAGATCGATCTCCCAGTACAAATAGGCCCTCACACCTGTCAAGTCACCTTCCAAATAATGGATATTAACCCCCCCTACAGCTGCCTGTTGGGGCGCCCGTGGATCCACTCAGTGGGAGTTGTGCCTTCTACACTTCACCAAAAGCTGAAATTCGTAGTGGAGGGGCACTTGGTCATCGTGTCAGGCGAGGAAGATATCTTGGTAAGCTGCCCATCCTCCATGCCTTATGTGGAAGCCGCAGAAGAATCGTTAGAAACTGCTTTCCAGTCTTTTGAGGTGGTCAGCATTTCCTCCGTGGACTCCCTCTTTGGGCAGCCTTGTCTGTCCGATGCAGCGGTAATGATGGCCCGAGTTATGTTCGGGAACGGTTATGAACCCGGGATGGGTTTAGGCAAAAACAACGGCGGCATAACTAGCCTGATAAATACCCAAGGAAATCGTGGGAAGTATGGTTTAGGCTATAAGCCCACTCAGGCGGACATGAAAAGAAGCATCGCGGGAAGGAAGAACAGTGGTCAAAGCTCGCGTTGGAGACAAGAAAGTGAAGGAAGCCCGCCCTGCCACATAAGTAGAAGCTTTATAAGCGCAGGTCTGGGAGACAAAGTTCAAGCGTTCGCGATATGCGAGGATGATATTCCGAGTACTTTGGATTTGGTACGACCATGCCCTCCTGATTTCCAGCTGGGAAATTGGCGAGTGGAGGAACGCCCCGGCATTTACGCAACGAGCACAATGTAAACCTTTATGGTTTTAAAAGCTCTATAGTTGGGCCTAGGCTTTAGAGTTTTTCCTTTTGTTAAGGCTTTGTGTCTTTTGTTTTTGAATTTATAATACAAGGATCTTTCTTCATCTGTTCCTGGTCTCTACCCATTCTCATTCATTTGCATGTTTACTTCTTTTTCTGAAACGGCAGATCCGATGACGAGTCCCCCGAAGGTACTAATACCTGGGACCCGCTGTTTACGCTGAAATTTGGTAAACAACCGCTAGTCTAAGTTAATTGCTTGCGAGATCAACTAGTGAATCTCAGGAGCATGCCATTTGTGTGTTTGCATTAAATGTAAAGCCTTTAATGTTCATCGTTGCAACAAACATTTATTGGTTTGAGATTTGCAGAAAGTAAAGTTCTTTGAAAGAAACGAAACGCTGGAAGTAAATTGACAAGGGAAAAGTAAGTTGCAGAATTTAAAGGATCAGCGAGCTCATTCGATCGAATGAACCATTTAAAAGACAGGAATTATAAAGTGAAACGTAAATTGCATTGCACTTGAAATGTAAAGTTTACAGAAACTTAAAATGGTTCACAATCATACATTCTCCTTGCGTACTCGTTTCTCTCTACGCTGGGTACTTTGAGTGTATAAGGATTTGTAGGAATGATTTGCGACCCTGAAATCTGACTAAAAAACTACTATATATAGACATTCGAAAATAAACTGCCCTAACGGTCGAACACTATCCAAATGCCAAGTGTCCTGCTACGTACACCTTGCATGCACATAACTGCTCCTTAGAGCGGTTATCCATATTGCTCGAAGTCGAACTGATTTTGTGAAGTTTTGTCAGAATTGCGCTAAGTCCAGAAATCTTGTTGCCTTGACTTCGATTCGATCATACGCCAGCTCGATTCGCTCAATGGTTCGAAGCCCTCTTTCTTGTCTTAGCCTTGTATTTTGTAAATACTTCCTTGAACCTGTGAATCCTTTCCAATGGAATCTTCTTTCTTTTCGATTCAATAGAAATCTGACAAGATTCTTGCTCTTTAATACGCTTCAAAGTTCAAGACAACATTTAATGCGTATTTAGAGCATATTTTTAGCTCATCAAAAATATGGGCTAACAAATTGCCCCCAAAAAATGTCTGCTTCGATTCGAGATCGAAGGAAGATGAGAAGTTGACATTTTTTTCTCTTTTTCTACACGTTTTCCTGAAACGGCGTCATGATTGCACGTTTACTGTGTAATCGTCGCCTCGATCTCCCATTACCCATCATTAGTTCCACTTTTCTAGGCAGAGTGGGACACGTGTCACGCTGGGAAGTCGAAACGGAAATCTGATTTGATTGATTTTTGACAATGATGATTTTTTTTTTTTAAACTCCATAAATAGCGCCAAAAACTCCAGAAAACCCTTTCAGTTTCTTTGCTTCCCAAACCCTACTTCTTTTTATTCGTATCCACTACCTCTTGCGAAACCTTCTATTTTCAGATATTCATATCAACTTGTTACTCTTTTCATCATCAACCTTACCGTATCTCTGAACTGTGTAACTGTTCTCCGTGAATCCAAGCTTTTATTCACTGATTCTACCGGTTACCAAACCCTTCGCAAGAATCATCCCCTTTTTCAGATTTCTTACGATGTCGCAAGGACAATCAGTTCCGTTTGCTGGGAAGTGGCAACATTTTACAGTCAGGAATGATGGAGAAAGGGTGGTTCCAGAACCACATGGTGACGCAGAACAGACAGAAACCTGGGAATCAGAGGTGATGATCCCTTTTGCAGTGGAAAGAACGGTTTACACTTTTGGTGGACCCCTGCCAGACAAAGCATTACTTTCGAGTAAAATGAATAAGGTATTTCCCTGCTACCAAACTTGTGAACCTAGGATTTTTGATAGTGAGCCTTACAACTTTAATTGTTTAAGCAAACCCAACAAACTCTTTCGATCCGCCCCGTCAATAGCCCATAGGGATTACCTGCCTTGGCTTGATCGAGTCGAACAAGCGTATGAGGATTTCTGGAAGACATATGGTATCTTTGATTTGATACAATTCTCTCGATCTGGTCCTGAATATCGACCAGAAATGCTGATAGCAGCCATGCACTTCTTCGAATCTTCTACCAACACCTTTCAGTTTAAGTGTGGGATGATGACTCCCACTCTCTTAGATGTGGCCGCCCTTACAGGCCTTAGGCCTAGCGGAGAAACTTACGACCCCACTAATTCTAGTGATAATATCAAGCTAGTATATAAGGAGAACACCTTTTCCAAATACATAGCTGAACACAAAGGACCGGTCGAAGAGGAGGTTTCTGATGAAGAGCACGTGGCCTTCTTAACCCTGTGGCTATCTCACTATGTCTTCTGCTCGAAATCCTTGCAAGTAGCCAAAAGATTTATTCCAATGGCATTACAAATTCATGAAGGTCAGAACTTTGGATTTGGACGCCTCTTGTTAGCAGTGCTATACGAATCGCTTGGTGAGGCATGCGATGACCTGAAGAAATCGAAGGATGGGTCTTCCTTCTTAGTGTCTGGGCCTATGTGGCTTCTCCAGTTGTGGCTTAATGCCACTTTTGAACAGGAAATGGGATTAATAATCCCACAAGATTATGCTGAAGAAGTTGCAAATCGCTCGATCGAAGGCCAGAGAGCACTTCGACTAACGCCCAAGACCTTGGATCTAAGCTCACAAAAGTTGTTCCTGAAGTATATGAGGATTTTCCTGAGCTTTGACAAGTTTCTTCCCCAACATGCTCCATTCATTAGTCGAGAGGTTGGCCCGGCCTGGTTCACTGACTATTTCCCTACTGTCGATCCGGACAATGAAGAAGAGGTGAACGAAATATGGTCATTTTACTTGAACCCACAGATCCTGTCTTGTCGTACAGGTGTTCAATCGAACTATTTAGGCCTGGTTGGGTACCAGCCTAATCTGGTTTCAAGACAATTTGGCCTCTCGCAAATTCGTCCTAAAAGCTTGTTCGAAGATCCTCAAGACTTCATAAGAGGGGCCAATCTTTCGGAAAAGACCTTCAAGAAGTATTTGAAAATTTCTCTTGATGAAAACTATGACTTGCATCCTTTTGAGTTCAACCATTCCCACTTCTGCACCATGGGGTTTGTTACCTGGTGGGAAAAATATTATTCGACCCGTTCGATTGGAGACACTACTGCCATGATCTCCAGGCTTGAGAGTGGCTTTGCGCAACCAACGGTCGAGAATATTCGCTCAAGCCTTCAAGCTCGAGGTATAAATTTACTTTTGACTTTTTAAATTGATATGTATTTTTGCCTTTTCTAATATTATTACTTTCAGGCAAAGCACCCATGACGAAGAGGAGTGCTGAAACGTCTCGAGCTGACGTGAGACCCAAGAAACCCACTGGGGTGAAAATCCAGGAAGGAAAACAAGAGGAGAAGGTAACTCTTCCGCACTTATCTCTTAATCTTAACGTCTTGCCTCATATTTCTTTATTTTTTCAGAGTCGAAAGAAAGATGATAGCATTGAGACTACCATGGCTTCAAAACGCTCGAAGCATGCGGGCGTCGAATTAGACGAAGAGAAGGATGCAAGTTTTATTTTTAATGTCAATATTATAGCTTTCTTTCAAGTCCATATTTTGACATTTTTACCCTCGTAATGCAGGAAGAAGAGGAGAGACCTCTTATAAGAAAAAGAAAGTTACCTACGACTTCGACCAAATCTGCTGATCAAACAGAGGCAGGCAATTCCCAGGCTCAAACGCCTAAGAAGAAAAAGAAGGCGAAGCAAGTTGAGCCTGAGCCTTCTGTGGCTGTCGAGGGTGGTGAGCCAGCCAAGAAGAAAAAGAAAAAGACCAAGTCTTTAAAAGAACAAGGTGACAATCAACCTGTTGACATCCAACCACCTTCAACCGATATTGGCGGCACTGAGGTAGAGGCTGCTCCTTCTGTTGCTGAGATGGGCAACCCTGTCGAGAATCCGGACTTACCACAAGAGCAACCTGCCATCGAGGTATCGTTCTCTTAATGTGATTTTAATCATGGCTTAAATGAAACCATGTTAACCTTTTTCCTATGACAATCCGAATCAGGTGCAACAAAATGTTACTGCAGAAGAAATGCCCTCATGGGCGCGAACATCTCCCGCTCCTGAGGCGAATGCAGTAAATGCTGAGGAATGGGGTGAAGGTCAAGGCATCGGATCCAGTAGTCCTCATGGCTGGGCAGAGGTTGATGGTCAATATGAGCCAAACCAGTCAGATAATACCATTCCTCATGAATCGAGTCAGAAAAGTTCATCCGAAGGAAACTTTTTCGATGAAGACGCCATAAAAGAGGCTGAAGCTGGAGGCTCAGACATTCACCCGGTGTCCTCAACATCTAAACTTTCCGCTAGCATAGGGATCGCAGAAGATACATTCATTCAAATGCAAAATGAAGACCCTGCTGCAGCCCTTCGACTCCTGCTGAACACAAGTCAAGCCAACACCTCAAGTGACAAGATTCCTGGTGCTTCGACCCCATCTGATGCTGAAATAAACTCTTCAGTACGCCAAGATTCTCTGCTCTTGAAGTTATCAACGGAATACGCACTGAAAGATGTGCTTAAATCCATTGAAGAGAACCCCTCTACTGCCTTTGGGCACCTGAACTTTTTGAAGAAATTGCACAACCCCCTTACCTATGATGAAACTCTAGGCAAAGTTATCCAAATCGAGGCCATCATTGACCAGTTTGCAAGTGCTGTGCAGAAAAAACGCGAAAATGGCACAAGACTAGATGCCCAGAAACAGGCACATACCCTTCTGCTCGAGAAAGCCCGAGCTGCTCAACATGAAGTCGAACGTCTCACCAAAGAGGCGAAAGAAGGGTCTTCTGAGATCAAAGACTGTGATGATAACATCTCCTCCTGGGAGGCAACTATTACGGATCTGCTGTTTCATGTCGATGATCTAAGGCAGAAAATTGTGACAGAGCAGGCCAAACGCAAGGAACTCCAGGAGAAGGCCGCTAACTCGATCCAGAAACTGGTTGATGAAAAAGGGAGGGAAGGCCTGAAGGCCTTTAGCGCATCTCAGGCTGTAGCAGATGAGGCAAAGGTTTTGGAGAATGCTGACCAGGTCTTAACTAAAGAGATGACCTCCTTGAAAAAACTGTATGGGGATTTGGTCAAGAATTTGTAGAACCTGTGATTTTTTTTTTATTTTGAATTCTGTATTTCGATTCTACTTTTGATGTAATATTGACAAATGCCCTTTTGTGGCAATTTACTATTATCGCCATTTTTATGTTTCCAGTATTTCTCTATTCTATGCTTATTTTAACTTCGAGCAGTGTTGGTTTATATTTTTTCAAATACTTACCATTTATACTCAAAGTACGTTTCTGAGGGGTTAGCTCCTCCAACTCATAAGCACCATTCGAATAAATCTGAATTATTTTAAACGGTCCTTCCCAATTTGGGGACCATTTGCCCAAGGTTCGATCCTTTCTATCTATGGGCAGGATGACTTTCCAAACTAAGTCTCCAATATTAAAAGTTTTTGACTTCACTTTCTTATTATAAGCCTTAGCAACTCTTTCTTTTTGCTTAGTCAAAACTTCTAATGCTCTTAATCTCTCTTCATCTAAATCAACCAATTCATCTGACATCAATTTCCAATAATGGTCGATTGGAATGTCCATTTGTTTTTGTACCCTGGCTGATTGCAAATGTATTTCGACCGGAAGTACAGCATCATGACCATAAGTCAGTCGAGATGGGGTAGTATTAGTTGATTCCTTAGGAGAATTTCTACATGCCCATAGAACTTGATCTAACGTTTTATTCCAATTTCTTGGCTTTTGGGCAATGTGTTTTTTAATCAAGTTAATTATAATCTTATTGGCTGCTTCGACCTGACCATTTGCTTGCGCGTAATATGGTGTTGAGGTTAATAATCGAAAGCCAGTTTCTTGGGCAAATTCTTGCATTTTTCGTCCAGTAAAAACTGAACCTTGATCAGTGGTAATTGTTTCGGGAATACCATACCTATAAATAATATGATTTTGAATGAAACTAATTACTGCTTCCTGATCAACATTTGGCAAAGGGACTGCTTCGATCCATTTTGTAAAGTAATCGACACCAACTATGATATAACGCTGGTTCTTAGAAGAAGCAGGCTTGATTTCACCAATTAGGTCCAAAGCCCATCCTCTGAAAGGCCAAGGTTTGATTATGGAGTGTAACTCACTAGCAGGTACATGCTGTATCCCTGCATGCTTTTGGCATTCTTGACAGCCTTTGGCAAATTCTATGCAGTCTTTTAACATAGAAGGCCAATATAAACCTTGTCGAAACAAAAGCCATTTCATTTTATGGCCTGCTTGATGTGATCCACAAGCCCCACTGTGAACATGGGAAACTGCCAAGTATGCTTCTGATTCACTTAAACATTTCAACAACACTCCTTCTGCAGTCTTTTTAAACAAATCATTTCCCACAATCACGTAATTTAAAGCCCTATATTTGACCTTTCGAGCCACATTGCCTATTGGATTTTCCAAATATTCAACAATGGACTTTCTCCAATCATTATCTAACATATTGTCAATGGCCAAAATTTGAATTTTTTCCTGGAGATCATCCATGCTTTCATCTTCATAATTTTGTGGTGTACTTGCCCCCACAAGTTTTGGCATTGGCAATTTAGTGCTTAATGGCTCTGGTAACACCAGTTTATCTTTTATTTCGATCAACTGAGTTAACTTTTCCTTCGACATTTTGTACCCTGAAGCTATTTGGGCTAAATCATTTGCTTCTTGGTTTTCTAGTCGAGGTATATGTTCAATATTAATGTAATCGAAATGATTCAGAAGAGAACTTGCTATAACAAAATATTTTGCTAAGTGTTCTTTAACACATTTGTATTCTTGTGTTAATTGTCTCAACACTAATTCTGAATCACCCCTTATGTTAACATTTCTTGCCCCCAAGCTAATTAAAATTTCAAGGCCTGTAATTAAAGCCTCATACTCAGCCTCATTATTAGAACAAAGCCCTTTGATTTTATATTTAAATTTAGTTGGAATTTTATTGGGGGATATTATTAAAACTCCAATTCCAGTTCCATGTTTGTGTTTCGAACCATCGAAATACAAAATCCAAGGCTCTGTATCGACATAGTCTTGCGGCATTTCGATCACTGAGTGATCTACAATAAAATCTGCCACAATTTGACCCTTAACAGATTTCAAAGGCTTGTACGTTAAAGAATATTCTGTTAATGCTAAAGCCCATTTTCCAATTCTACTGTGTAAAATAGGTTTCGATAACATGTGCTTAATAATATCATAATGAGAATACACATAAACATCAACAGGCTTTATATATTGCTTAAGTTTTGTACAAGAGAAATACAAACAAAGACAAAGTTTTTCTATGGCAGTATATCTAGTTTCTGCATCATTTAGTACACGACTAAGATAATAAATTGCATGCTCTACGCCATCATCATCTTCCTGAGCCAACATGCTACCAATGGTCTTGTTAGACGCAGCAATATACAACTTCATAGCTTTGTTTCGACTAGGAGGCATTAACACAGGAGGCTTGATCAGATACTCTTTAATTTCATCGAAAGCCTTTTGATGCTCTTCATCCCATTTGAATGGTTCATCTTTCTTGAGTCGAAGTAATGGCGAAAAAGTTTGAGCTTTGCCACTTAGATTCGAGATGAATCTCCTCAAGAAGTTGATTTTTCCTAGCAAAGATTGAAGCTGTTTTTTGGTCAAAGGAGGCTTTGTCTCAAGAATAGCCTTTGTCTTGTTTTGATTTATCTCAATGCCTTTTTTATGCACCACAAAACCAAGGAAATCTCCTGCATGCACACAAAAAGCACACTTTAATGGATTCATTTTTAATCCATTTTTCCTCATTCGTTCGAAAGATTGCCTAAGGTAATCCAAATGGCTATCTTCAGAGGAGGATTTGATGATTATATCATCAATGTAAACTTGCATAAATGTGTCTATAAAATCATGAAACATGGAATTCATGGCCCTTTGATAAGTGGTGTCGCAACCTACCCTTCGGCGGGAGGGCGACGCGTGACTCGCGGGTTGCGTGTTCCACGAAAGGAATACGCGCGGAGTCGCCACCAACGTTTATTTGAGGAAAACATCGGAAAAACCGGAAAAGACGCGATCTACGAACTTTTAAGTGAAAGGTTCGGGAGTTGTATTTACGCACGGGGAAGGTATTAGCACCCCACACGTCCGTCCCAAGGGACGGCAGCCTTTAATCGAATGTGCAAACATGACTTTGATTTTTACGTTCCCTTTTATGTCCTTATATCCTTTATACCCTTTTTATATTTTTTCTTTTTTGTGGTCGACAAGGGTGTTTCCCTTTGCTCCTACGTATTCCTCAATTTGGGATGAGAAAATCAGACCTACGTAGTTCTTTCGGAACAAAGTGTTTGGCTAAGTTGTTTTTTATCTTTTTGCAAGATATATTTTGATTGAACAAAAAGGTCATTTGAGGTGTTGGACCATTAAATGATCTTTTGATTTTGAAAGGAGAGAAACGTTAAGGTGTTGGACCATTAACGATCTCTCGGGGTGGTCGACAAAAGCGGGGCTTTTGCTCCTACGTATCCTCAATTGCGATGAGGAAATCAGACCTACGTAGTTCTTGCAAAAGCGGTAAAGTCACATGTTGATTTTATGCTTTTGAACGGTCCATGTTAACCGATAAAAGCAAAGAGGACCGTTTAAGGCGTTGGGCCTTAAAACGGTTTTTAGTGATTTTTCGGACAAAACTTGATTTGTGAGTTGATTTTAGTCTTAGTTTCACTTTGATTATTAATCAATTCATTCAAGGAAACTTCCAATGAAAAACGTCCGATTGATTTTTTATTATTATCTTATTCAAAGATATTTTGATTATTTTATTATTATTTTTCAAGATATTTTGATTATTTTATTATTATTTTACCTTTTTTGGTTTAACCGAGGTTATAGCGTGAACGATCGGTTAGATTTCGTTTTAACAGTGATTAAACGAGATTACAACACAAATGATCGGTTGAAATTCATTTTATCATTTATTAGACGAGAAAACGGCTTAAATAAATCGTTAAAGCACGTTAAAAACGGAAGAAAAGAAAACTGAAAGTAAACGAAATTAAAGTGAAAGTACACAAAACAAGAAATGAATTGAAAGTCTCGAATTCGAAAACTTACCCGTTGAAGAACGAAGAACGAACGAAGAACGGATGAAGAACGGTGAAGAACGACGAAGAACAATGAAGAATTTCCACAGAATCGCTTACGGAAGCGTTACGGAAGTACTTCGACTTGATTTTTCTTCACGAAAACGATTTTTCCAAGCAAATTCGAAAGAGAGAGAAGTGCCAAAGGGGCTGAACATTTTGAAACAGCTCCCCCCTCCCCTATTTATAGAAAAAAAGGGAGGTGCTTGCCGCCCAAAGACTTAATGAAGAAGATTTCTAAGCGCACCCGAATTACTAAGTTCACCTCCCTTTTCGTATTTTACGGAAAAGTTACGAAAGCCTTACGGAACTGTTTTCGAATTTGATTTTCATCTTTTTTCTCTTCCCTTTCACCAATGTTAAGTGGAATATGCTTACCCAAGGTTTTCGGAAATTTTACGGAAGTAATACGGAAGCCGCGGAAGCCCCGAAAACCATTTTTCAAAAACGTGGAGGAGCTTGCCGCCCAGTTGCTTCCTCCTTAAGCAACCCAACTTCCAAAATGTTCTAGAAGGGCCTAGATTTGAATTGCTATTTACACCCCTATCTTGATAAGTTCACCCCCTTACCTTTTTTGGTGATTCTTTTTTTTGTAAAGTTACGAAAACTTACGAATCTCGTAACGATACTTGTTTTCTTTCCGTAATGTTACGGAACCTTGCGGATTACATAATCATCCCCCTTTTGACTTACGGAATGTTACGGAACCTCACTTAATTATGCAACGATGCTTCCATTTGATTTCCGGTGTGTCACGGAAACTTACGGATTGTGCATCAATATATTTTTTTTGGTTTTTCGGCATGTCCTAGAATTTCACAAATTGCCCAATGATGGATGCCAAGCACCTCACAAGGACCAAAGAAAGGTCGCATGTCATCAAGCAAAGGTCCCCGGACGAAATTAGGGTATGACAGTTGCCCCTCTTTACTTGTCTTTTATTGGAGATAAAAGGAAAGTAAAGATAAGACACTAATTTCGTTCCTCTCGATTTGACGAGAGTCGCGGGTGACCATAAAATCTCCACATGCAAATGACTTGTTGTTCCCGGATTTTCACAAATTGCCTAATGATGGGTGCCAAGCACCTCACAAGGACCAAAGAATGGTCGCATGTCATCAAGCAAAGGTCCCCGGACGAAAATCAGTGTATGACACTAATTTCGCTCCTCTCGGTTGACGAGAGTCGCGGGTGACCATGACTTGTCGCTACCAGAATTTCACAAATTGCCTAATGATGGATGCCAAGCACCTCACAAGGACCAAAGAATGGTCGCATGTCATCAAGCAAAGGTCCCCGGACGAAAATCAGTGTATGACACTAATTTCGCTCCTCTCGGTTGACGAGAGTCGCGGGTGACCATGAAATTTCCGCATGTAAATGACTTGTTGTTCCCGGAGGAACAAAAGGTGCATAAGATTGTGTCAGCCTCTGCATGCTATCAAGCGTTCTGTCTTACAGATAGCAAAAGAATGTTTATACGGATAACCACTCGGGTATTTCCGCGTATCATCGGGCCCGCCGCCTCTGGATGATACAAGGGTGCAGAATGACCAAATTTGGTCTCTGCTTGTCATCGGGCCCGCCGCCTCTGGATGACAAAAGGGTGCGGATAACCGTAAGGTATCTCCGCGTATCATCGGGCCCGCCGCCTCTGGATGATACAAGGGTGCAGAATGACCAAACTTGGTCTCTGCTTGTCATCGGGCCCGCCGCCTCTGGATGACAAAAAGGGTGCGGATAACCGTAAGGTATCTCCGCGTATCATTGGGCCCGCCGCCTCTGGATGATACAAGGGTGCAGAATGACCAAACTTGGTCTCTGCTTGTCATCGGGCCCGCCGCCTCTGGATGACAAAAAGGGTGCGAATAACCATAAGGTATCTCCGCGTATCATCGGGCCCGCCGCCTCTGGATGATACAAGGGTGCAGAATGACCAAACTTGGTCTCTGCTTGTCATCGGGCCCGCCGCCTCTGGATGACAAAAAGGGTGCGAATAACCATAAGGTATCTCCGCGTATCATCGGGCCCGCCGCCTCTGGATGATACAAGGGTGCAGAATGACCAAACTTGGTCTCTGCTTGTCATCGGGCCCGCCGCCTCTGGATGACAAAAAGGGTGCGAATAACCATAAGGTATCTTCGCGTATCATCGGGCCCGCCGCCTCTGGATGATACAAGGGTGCAGAATGACCAAACTTGGTCTCTGCTTGTCATCGGGCCCGCCGCCTCTGGATGACAAAAAGGGTGCGAATAACCATAAGGTATCTCCGCGTATCATCGGGCCCGCCGCCTCTGGATGATACAAGGGTGCAGAATGACCAAACTTGGTCTCTGCTTGTCATCGGGCCCGCCGCCTCTGGATGACAAAAAGGGTGCGAATAACCATAAGGTCTCTGCTTGTCATCGGGCCCGCCGCCTCTGGATGACAAAAGGGTGCGGATAACCGTAAGGTATCTCCGCGTATCATCGGGCCCGCCGCCTCTGGATGATACAAGGGTGCGGATAACCGTAAGGTATCTCCGCGTATCATCGGGCCCGCCACCTCTGGATGATACAAGGGTGCACGTCACATGACCTCAGGGTCAGTATGACAAAGATTATGGGGCGGCCGACAAAAGCAAGGCTCTTGCTCCTACGTATCCTCCAATGAGGAACTCAGACCTACGTAGTTCTGGATAACTTGTGAGACTTGAAAAGTCTCCATCGGAAGATGCTGACATCTCCGGAAAGGGCGCAGATGACCATATTGGCCTCTGCTCGTCAATCACACTTGGGGTGACTGAATGAAGAGGTGCGGATAACCGTAAGGTGTCTCCGCGGGTTACCAGCTCTTGGGTCATGGCAACAAAAAGCGGTGCGGTCGACAAAAGCGAGGCTCTTGCTCCTACGTATCCCCCAATGAGGAACTCAGACCTACGTAGTTCTGGATAACTTGTGACTCAAAGT
>NC_038254.2:16539816-16543364 GCF_000004515.6 Glycine max
TGCTACCTAAACATACATATGCATATTTTGTGAGGTATTTTTGCTATATACATGCATATCCAAGGTATCTTGCCACCTAAACATACATATATATGTTTTGTGAGGTATTTTTTTGTTTACATACACGCACATCTAAGGTATCTCTCTACCTAAACATACATATATATATTTTGTGAAGTATTTTTTTGTTTACATACATGCATATCTAAGGTATCTTTCTACCTAAACATACATATATATTTTGTGAAGTGTTTTTTTTGTTTACATACATGCATATCTAAGGTATTTTCACTACCTAAACATACATATATATATTTTGTGAGGTATGACTACCTTCCGAGCTTGCGCTTGTTTTATTTAAATTCCCAGGATCATGAGCAACTAGGTGCGTCCTACTATAAAAAATGATCAAATAGCAGGCAGAAATTTAAAAGGTACTAGGTTGCCTCCTAGTAGCGCTTCTTTAACGTCTTGAGCTGGACGCATGATGGCTTGTAGGTCATGGACCTAGTACTTTGCTTACCTTTGGCTTTGGACTTGGTCGCCTGCTGGTCGGCCATGTGTCGTAGGCAACGCTCTAACCTTTTTGCGGATGAGCTGAGGTGAACTCTAGAGGTGGTGGCGGTGTGTCTATTGCCCGCTACCGGCCATCCCAATGCTGCTGTGGTGTTTCGCCCTGCGCCTGCCTGGGGGCGCAGTACTTCTTGATGAAAGCTCGATTAGTAGGGGGCCTGATGCCCTTGCTGGAGGTGACAGGTACTCCGTAGAACTAACAGAGACCCGTAATTAGAGCTTGACAACTCCAAGACCCTGTTGGACTTCTTCGGGTCCACTGGGTGTCTTGCAGGCGCGATCCCTGCAAACAATAGATGAAATCAAAAATCAGTTGAGCGATGTGCATACTTACCTATGATGACGTGACCTTGCCGGGGGGGTACGGGCACCCTGTAGGACTGATAGAGGCCCGTAACCAGAGCTGGAAACCCCAGGGCCCTGTTTGACTTTTTCGGGTCCACTGGGTGTCTTTGTGGGTGCGATCCCTGCAAACAATAGATGGTATCAGAAATCAGTTGAACCATATGCATACTTACCCACGTCGGGACGACACAGACCAACTGATACTTTTGCAGGGGGAGATTGGCAATGCGGTCGCTGGGCAGAATGTTGCTAAGTAGCAATGTCATCTATATCTGTGTAAGAGTGGCCATGTTGGTGCGCATGATCCGCACTCGTCTCTTTGCAGCGGCACGGGTGAAATCTTGCCCCGGTATGCATAGTAGCTGTGTGATAGCCTCCCTTTCTGGTTGTGCTTGCACAGTTGGCCCTCCTCCAATATCAGGGGGTGGCCTAGGAACCGTTAAAAGGAAACTACTGGCCCCTTAACCGGGAGTGAAAGTCTCGGTTAAGCATTTAAGGGCAGAGGACCTTAAATCCTCTTAAGGTGTGGATATGGAGCACACTGAAAATGAGGACACGTAGCCCTCTAAAGGTGAGGGCGTGCAGCCCTCTCAAGGCGAGGATGTGTAATCCTTTGGAGGTGAGGGCGTGCAGCCCTCTGTTGGCGAGGATGTGTAGTCCTCTTCAAGGTGAGGGAATGCAGCCCTTTGTTGGCGAAGACGTGTAGTCCTCTCAAGGTGAGGGCGTGCAGCCCTCTGTTGGCGATGACGTGTATTCCTCTAAAGGTGAGGGCGTGTAGCCCTACGAAGGTGAGGACATGCAGTCCTCTGATGGCGAGGGCGTGTAGCCCTCTTAAGGTGAGGGTACTAGTACCCAAGGTGAGGACGTGTAGCCCACTCAAGGCGAGGACATGTAGTCCTCTGGAGGTGAGGGCGTGCAGCCCTCCGATGGTGAGGACGTGTAGTCCTCTCAAGGCGAGGACGTGTAGTCCTCTCAACGGTGAGGGTAACTAGTACCCAAGGGTCCACCCTTAAGAGAAAGCAAGAGATCGACTCATCAAGAGAGCCGGTCATCCCAAATTCAAAAGATTTGGACATTTAGATGTAGGGAATCTATGCAGTTAACATGATTTTGAGGGATGCAAATGCATGCAACCTTTGTTGTGAAAATTGGGTAAATGCGGACTTTATATGAAACAATGCAATGTAATGGAAAGTTGTACAATGTTCATGGCATTCTTTCCCTATTTTGTGATTTTGATTTTGATTTGATTTTTTTTTTTGGAAAACACAGATTGACTGCCCTTTTGAAAAAGGTGATAATTCATGCAACCTCATCCTATCTTTTCGCAAATCTCTCCGGGAACTCCCTCAGAGTGTATGTTATTTTTTATTTAGTCACTTGACCATTTTGGAGTGACGGCAATGGAGTCGTTTGATGTTTAATCAATCCATTGAAATCCTAGGGTTTGTCCCCTTTTTTTTTGTTAAAAACATCGATGGGTGAGAACTTTTGATCGGCCCCTATGTTCACTTGAGGCTCATGCACGGTGCCCCTCATTGCCCCAGTGTAAGGCTTTGAGGTACCAATCGTTGTCTTTCGTCATGACCTTGTAGCTGGGAACCTATTGAGTGAGAACTTCTAATCTGCCCCTAGGTTCACTTGAGGCTCATGCACGATGCCCCTCATTGCCCCAGTGTAGGGCTATGAGGTAACCATCGTCGTCTTGTTTTCACAACCTTGTAGCAAGGGAGAATGAAAGAAGCAGTTGATTCTTGCAAAAAAGAATTTTCCAAGGACGAGAAATAATTGAAGGATCTTTCAGTTGATGGATTAAGTCAAATGACTCCTATGTAGAAGCAAGATGTTTTGATGTCTTGATGATGCTAAAGGATCAAGTGCTTCTAAGTTTTATCCAAGAAAATCAAGATATATGATCAAGTTTGATCTCTTTAGAATCTTTAGGAAGAAGTTTTGAAACAAACAAAGGTTTGACCAAAGAATTCTATCATTTCAATTTGAGATTTGCTCTCTGGTAATCGATTACCAGTAGTTAAAAATGTTTTTATTCAAATTTTTAAAACCTGTAATCGATTACGTAAGTCTTGTAATTGATTACCAGAGGGGATTTTCAGAAAATAATTCCCAAGAGACATATCCATTCAAATGTTTTATGAACGGCCATTCAAATGTTTTAAAGAGAGTTTTCATTGCCCAAACAGTTTTATCCTCTCGAAAGATCAAGAGTTTTTCTGAACTGAAATGTCTTATCCTCTCAAAAAGATTCCTTGGTCAACCACTTGCATATTCAATAATGAATTTTGATTGGTCTTCATTGTACAATCTATTCCTTTTAAGAGAGATTTCTTCTTCTTATTTCTGAAAAGGGATTAAGAGACCGTGGGTCTCTTGTAGTAGAGGATCCCTGAACACAAGGGAAGGGTTATCCCTGTGTGCATTGTTAATCCGAAAAGAGAGATTGATAGTTCAATTGGGGAATAGTCTTTGCATCACAACCCCCCCTTGGCTGAAGGTAACTCAGGCCATATATGCAGCCATTTATCCCACATTCTATTCTCTCTGAGAGGACAAACTTTCCAGATTGATGTAATGAGGTCACATGAATGTCTTGAAAACACAGACAATCAAAT
>NC_038254.2:16543541-16594234 GCF_000004515.6 Glycine max
ACATTCCGGTGGAAGTTGAATAAGCAAAGATGTGTTCGTGAGAGGATGTCCATGTTATCTATATCAGGTAACATTGTAACTGTGGTTTATGGCATAAACTTGGAAATCCTGATGAGTCATAACAACAGCTTCCAGAATTGCCCCATGTAGGGTGTTGCTTGTTAATGTTAGGATTCAACAAGCGATTCTCCTCAAATTTCAGCTAGCCCGTATCAATTAGACCTTGCACCTTACGCTTCAGAGCCCTACAATGCTCAATGGAACGCCCCGGGGCTTCTCCGTGACAAACACACGTTGCGTTCGAGTCGTATTCTCGGAGAAATGGAGGTTGATGAACCTTGGCTAGGGTTATGGCTACCATTGAATTATCAAGTAGATATGGGAGCAAGTCAGCATAGGACACTGGAATTGGGGTGAATTCTACAGGCTTTCTCGTTGCAAATTTCATTTCTTGGTTGGTGTTTTTGGTTTGTGCTAAAGGTGGTGTTCGTCATTGGAAGTGCGGTAGACAGGCTTTGTGGTTGATTTAGGGATGGCCTTTGTGGACAACTGGGCGGTGGGTAAGGAGGAGGTTTGTTATTGGCTGAGTAATGATATTGTTGGGTTGGTGGGAAACTTGGCCGTATAGGAATGGCAGTCACAACATGGGTTTCTCCCTCTTTCTCACCCTCTTCATTTGCCCCAGTTTTCTCAGTCGTCCTAGTAGGATGATCAAATTTGCCTCTTTTCGGACCCACATCGATCCTTTCACTGGCGAAGACCAAATCCGCAAAGCTTTGAGGGTGCGTAGCCCACCATCTTTTCATAGTAGAGTATCGATAATGTGTCTACCATCACGATCATCGTCTCCCTTTCCATCATTGGGGGTACCACCTGGGCCGCCAGATCCCTCCACCTTTTGGGCGTGTTCTTTGAAAGATCCGTCCCCCTTTTTGCAAATGTTCTGTAGTTGCATCCTATCCGGAACCATATCAAAATTGTACTGATACTGCCTAACAAAGGCAACCATTAGGTCCTTCCAAGAATGGACTCGGGAAGGTTCCAAGTTAGTGTACCAGGTAACAGCTACCCTAGTAAGACTTTCTTGGAAGGAATGTATCAGCAATTCCTCATCTTTTGCGTATTCCCCCATCTTCTGACAATACATCTTTAGATGGTTCTTGGGACAAGTAGTCCCCTTGTACTTGTCAAAGTCCAGCACCTTGAACTTGGGAGGGGTGATGATATTGGGTACTAGGAACAACTCTTTTAGGTTAGCAAAGGCATAATCTTCACCTCCTTCAATGGCCCTGAGCCTTTCCTCTAGATGATCCAACTTTCCCATTCCTGCCATAGTCATGAGGGTTTTTAACCGCTGTGGAACGTGAGGGTTGTGGTTGTGGATGATATTGAGGGCCCTCCAAAGTGTTTTGCAGGGGTATACCACCAACTGCTTGCCCTTCAGCAGCATATCCGAGGCAAGGCTCGAAGTTGGCTAGATCGTGGTGGGGAATTTCATGTGTCTCCTCCATGGGTCGAGAGACATGTGCATGATCAGATTGAGGTTGTTGGCTCTTAATGAGTATGGGAGTGGAGTTATTGACATCCTCATTGGGAATGTACACCACATTGGGTGGTGTATAGTTTGGGAGGCAAACCATATGGCGGGAAGGCGTGCTTGTTTTGAATTTGCACATCATGGGGTCATCCGTACTTCCCAAATCTTTGCCTACCATATTTGAGGTTGGATGATTCATTTGCTTGAGGCCAGATGGGAGCATCGGGTTCACCTTAGCGACAGCGCTAGTAGCGGCAACTATAACCGCATTGGCTTCCATTATCTTCTTCATGCTCATCATGGCCTCCATCATTGTGGCCATTTGCTCTTTCATGGCCTCCATGTCGGCCTTCATCTTCTCTTGCACCTCCTCTGCTTCACCCATTACTCTAGCTCTAGCACGAGTTCGGTAAGGGTGCCGTAAAGCGTGTCCTTTTCTTTTTGATAACAATGATTAAGTTCATTTTATTTTATTTTATTTTATTTTTCAACGAAAGAATGCAATGAGCAATGCAACCAATGAAAAGCATGGATGTATGCGAATGATGTACAGTTGAAGATTGCGAAATTTTACGCATGATATGGGGTTGAATCAATTTAGATTTTCAACATGGTCCATGACATCTTTGTCAAGGTGAAACTGGAAGTAACAAGGACATAAACAATCCTAAATATGTTTGGCAGTAGACGAAGCAGTGATGCGACTCGATTCATCTTTTGCCCCAATTTTGCAAGACGGTTACTTCCATATTTCAACTTGACTTGATGAACCTTTTTGTAAAAGCATGAGCTTGGTTCAACCCCGTATCCCAGGGAATGACAATTTTGATCGCCAATACTTCAACAACGTTTCATAGGGATGAAAGACTCGAGAATATGCATGCTATGCATGGAAAATGTAATTATGAGATTGAGATGCCCGAAGAAACACCCTTTCTTAGTTAAACATGCATCAGGTACCATGTTCAATCATTTTGTTTTTAAGTGAAATGGGTTTATGATCCCAACATGGTTGGCTCATGGTACCGAATATATGCAACTAAGAATGCAGCGTGAATTTTCGTACTTCCCTTTTTTTTTGTTTTTGTTTTGTAGAGGAAAATACAAGGATCATGTATGAGCAAACAAAAAGTATGTTGAACGCATATGATGATGCAATGACTCATGCAAAATGTGAGGCTGGAATATGATAACGGACAAATGCAGGAACGATATGTTCATTATGATATTATGAAGAGATGCTTATGCGATGCATGATATGAATGCATTTTACGGACACGAGAGCCCGGAAAATTATCTCTTCTTACTTGCGCATTTGGGGGCGCAGTGCCCCATGTGTACAATTAAGAAGGTGATATGGACCTTCCGGCTTCCCGTGACAAAGGACGAGACCAACATACAATGCATGCTAGAGATAAAATGTGGGAGTGACTTGATTCGCACTGATTTTTGGAGTAAAAACGTGGGATAAACTCATTTTTTTCAAAAAGTTATAACTAGTCAAGATCTGAGCGACAATACAAACTTCCTAGCGGTTTCTAATCATATGGTCCATTAAGTCTATCATATGCTGATAATAGCTGAGAAGTCCGTGGATCTCCTCGGGGGCGGAGTAGGTGTCCGCCACTGCTTTGGCCTTGGCTAGCAATCGGGAAGTTCTTGACTCCTGTTCAAAGTAAGAGCAAATCAGTCCATCCACATTGTTGCCTCTTGGTGCAATGAATCAATTACCCTTTCCCTTTTCGACGCACGAGCGGTGACCTTGTAGCGGATAGACGGGCCTACCTTCTTGGAGAAAAAAGGTGTGAAACCAGCCACACATAGAGAGCCAGTGCACAACAAACAATTCTTGCGCTGCTCTTTTCACATCCCCGGTCGAACGTGTCATACATGGCCAAAATGGCGACGACCGGGCTTTCCTTGCCATGATGAAAGGCGAGGAAAGCGTCAATCGCTGCTAGGTCCACTAACCCTTCCATATTCGGAAAGAGGACAACTCCAAAGATAAAAAACGCCAAGATGTCAATAAAAGAAAGCCCATTCGCCTTGATTTTCCAAGGCCTTTGCCCTTTCCTCCAAACACTTCCTTGGTACTCCGACTACTCCATTTCTGTTTTGCTTTAGACGTTCCAACTCTTGTGCTGAGATTTTCACTACCTTGGCAACTCTTGTCGTGGAGGGATAGAACCCAAAGAAAAGATATGGCTTCCTTCCTCCCAGTTGGCATCCCAGGATTTCTTCTAACTCTTTCACAGTCGGCACTAGCTGAAAGTCCTCAAATGTGAAGCACCTTAGGGGCTGGTCATAATACTGGGAAAGGGATGCAATTGGTTCCATGGAGACTTCTACCCTAGCTAGGTCCCAAATCTTACCATAGGCTTTGCGGAAGGCTTACCGTTGAAGTTGACCCATTAATTGCCCCAACTCTCCTAAACTAGTGACCTCTAAGCTCTTGATTTTGACTTGATAGAACCTCTTTTTAAGCGAAGGCTTTTGACTTGATCCCATGTTTTACTAAAGTGAAATAAAATCTAGTGCGAATCAAAACTCTGACATCTATCATGGGTGGAATGGATGAATGCATGAAGAAATGCATATGACACAGATGCAATTTACGAATACGGGAGCCCGAGAAACTGTCTCCTTCTTAGATACAACGTCTAGGGGTAGCAAAGTGCCCCAACATATGTATTTAAAACGGTGACACGGACCCTTCGTTGGTTTGTTTACAGAGGGGATCAAGACAGAACCCATGTGCGATGCATATGCGAAAGGCGCAACACGGGAATGTATATAGTATGACAATACTCACTGAATATAAGTAAAAGGGTATATGACACTTATGCATGGCAGTGTGAAAAATGGCACGCAACGTGTTTGCTCCGTGCCATTATTTAAGGGACCTATAAGGGAGAGAGCTAACTAGGCTTTTAGTAATAACCCCCAAGGTAGTCATATCTCTTTTGATAGTTTCTAGAGGTATCATTCTCTTCGAAAAACATATTGCAGCAGTAGGGACTACTAGCAACAATAAGTTTTCAAAGAAAAAAGCTCTAGATGAGGGTTCACTGTAATCAAGCAAGTCGGAGACCTAGCATGACCACAGATTCACCTCCGCTCCTTATGTTCCCATGAACCCGGGTATAGGGCCCTTTTTCACTCACAGTGTGTGCAAATAGTGTTGGTGTTTGTGTGCATCAAATGAATAAATATTTACCCCATGCATACATTTTAAAACGCACTAAAAGCAACAAAGAGTTTATATACATAAGAACATAATGAAGGAAAACCAACAAAGGGATAAGTCACGGTAAAACATTGCACAAGATTAAATGGCCTAACTCTCTAAAAACAGTCCCCAGTGGAGTCGCCAACTGTCGCAACCTACCCTTCGGCGGGAGGGCGACGCGTGACTCGCGGGTTGCGTGTTCCACGAAAGGAATACGCGCGGAGTCGCCACCAACGTTTATTTGAGGAAAACGTCGGAAAAACCGGAAAAGACGCGATCTACGAACTTTTAAGTGAAAGGTTCGGGAGTTGTATTTACGCACGGGGAAGGTATTAGCACCCCACACGTCCGTCCCAAGGGACGGCAGCCTTTAATCGAATGTGCAAACATGACTTTGATTTTTACGTTCCCTTTTATGTCCTTATATCCTTTATACCCTTTTTATATTTTTTCTTTTTTGTGGTCGACAAGGGTGTTTCCCTTTGCTCCTACGTATTCCTCAATTTGGGATGAGAAAATCAGACCTACGTAGTTCTTTCGGAACAAAGTGTTTGGCTAAGTTGTTTTTTATCTTTTTGCAAGATATATTTTGATTGAACAAAAAGGTCATTTGAGGTGTTGGACCATTAAATGATCTTTTGATTTTGAAAGGAGAGAAACGTTAAGGTGTTGGACCATTAACGATCTCTCGGGGTGGTCGACAAAAGCGGGGCTTTTGCTCCTACGTATCCTCAATTGCGATGAGGAAATCAGACCTACGTAGTTCTTGCAAAAGCGGTAAAGTCACATGTTGATTTTATGCTTTTGAACGGTCCATGTTAACCGATAAAAGCAAAGAGGACCGTTTAAGGCGTTGGGCCTTAAAACGGTTTTTAGTGATTTTTCGGACAAAACTTGATTTGTGAGTTGATTTTAGTCTTAGTTTCACTTTGATTATTAATCAATTCATTCAAGGAAACTTCCAATGAAAAACGTCCGATTGATTTTTTTTTATTATCTTATTCAAAGATATTTTGATTATTTTATTATTATTTTTCAAGATATTTTGATTATTTTATTATTATTTTACCTTTTTTGGTTTAACCGAGGTTATAGCGTGAACGATCGGTTAGATTTCGTTTTAACAGTGATTAAACGAGATTACAACACAAATGATCGGTTGAAATTCATTTTATCATTTATTAGACGAGAAAATGGCTTAAATAAATGGTTAAAGCACGTTAAAAACGGAAGAAAAGAAAACTGAAAGTAAACGAAATTAAAGTGAAAGTACACAAAACAAGAAATGAATTGAAAGTCTCGAATTCAAAAACTTACCCGTTGAAGAACGAAGAACGAACGAAGAACGGATGAAGAACGGTGAAGAACGACGAAGAACAATGAAGAATTTCCACAGAATCGCTTACGGAAGCGTTACGGAAGTACTTCGACTTGATTTTTCTTCACGAAAACGATTTTTCCAAGCAAATTCGAAAGAGAGAGAAGTGGCAAAGGGGCTGAACATTTTGAAACAGCTCCCCCCTCCCCTATTTATAGAAAAAAAGGGAGGTGCTTGCCGCCCAAAGACTTAATGAAGAAGATTTCTAAGCGCACCCGAATTACTAAGTTCACCTCCCTTTTCGTATTTTACGGAAAAGTTACGAAAGCCTTACGGAACTGTTTTCGAATTTGATTTTCATCTTTTTTCTCTTCCCTTTCACCAATGTTAAGTGGAATATGCTTACCCAAGGTTTTCGGAAATTTTACGGAAGTAATACGGAAGCCGCGGAAGCCCCGAAAACCATTTTTCAAAAACGTGGAGGAGCTTGCCGCCCAGTTGCTTCCTCCTTAAGCAACCCAACTTCCAAAATGTTCTAGAAGGGCCTAGATTTGAATTGCTATTTACACCCCTATCTTGATAAGTTCACCCCCTTACCTTTTTTGGTGATTCTTTTTTTCGTAAAGTTACGGAAACTTACGAATCTCGTAACGATACTTGTTTTCTTTCCGTAATGTTACGGAACCTTGCGGATTACATAATCATCCCCCTTTTGACTTACGGAATGTTACGGAACCTCACTTAATTATGCAACGATGCTTCCATTTGATTTCCGGTGTGTCACGGAAACTTACGGATTGTGCATCAATATATTTTTTTTGGTTTTTCGGCATGTCCTAGAATTTCACAAATTGCCCAATGATGGATGCCAAGCACCTCACAAGGACCAAAGAAAGGTCGCATGTCATCAAGCAAAGGTCCCCGGACGAAATTAGGGTATGACAAGTGGCCCCAGCATTTTTCAACCCAAAGGGCATAACTACCCACTCATAAGTGCCTAAAGCACCAGGGCATCGAAATGCTGTTTTTGACACATCACTTTCAGCAATAAATATTTGGTTATAACCAGAATAACCATCTAACATGCTTAAAAATTCGAAGCCAGCCGCTGAATCTACCAACATTTCTGCTACTGGCATAGCATATTCATCTTTAGGTGTAGCATTATTTAAATCCCTAAAATCTATGCATACTCTAAGAGTTCCATTCTTTTTAATAACAGGGACTATATTTGCTAACCATTCGACATACCTGGCAGATCTGATGAATTTACTCCTCAGCAGCCTTTCGATCTCTTCCTTGATTTTGGACATGATTTCTGGTGCGAATCTTCTTGGTAGTTGTTTTACTGGTCTTTTTCCTTCCTTAATAGGTAACTTTAGTTCGACCATTTCCCTGCTTAACCCAGGCATTTCGTTGTAATCCCAAGCAAAGCAGTCTTTAAATTCTCTAAGAAGAGGCACCAGCTTTTCTTTTAGACTTGAGGTAATATTGGCACTGATATAGGTTGGCCTTTTTATCGAGCCATCTCCAATGTCGATCTCTTCCAAAGGATCTTGAGCCTGCATCTTTGGCGCCTCGCTCATAGGATCTTTTTCAAAACCCAGTGGCTCATCATCATAAATGCAGTCCAGTCTTCGATCCTTTGTTTCTTTGTTTTCAAAATCTTCGATCTTGGCTTCAACTGCCATATTTTGTTGGAATTCAGCCTCAAAGGCCGTATTTAATCTATTTTCGGCCATATAAGCCGTAATCCTGGCCCATGCAGCGGCCTCAGGCATAGTAATCTTCATATATATTCCACCCAGTTGGTGGAATGGCTCCATCTTCAGAGGAAACAGCATCAATTTCTTCCCTCTCCCATATAAACCCATGGGTAGGATGGAGTTTGACAGAGTGGATAACATTGTCACTTGGCTCGAAAGCAGTCTCCTTGTCACCACAAGGTGCTATGTTAGCCAAATTTTTGTCAAAGGTTTGTGGAGTAACATTGTCAACCTCTGACCTATAGAAGCTTTGGTCTGCCTCTATATTTTCAACAATCCCATCTTCCCTCCAAATAATAAGTTTCTGGTGGAGAGTAGATGGTACAGCCCCAACTCCATGGATCCATTCCCTTCCTAATAGCAAGTTAAAATTAGCCTTGGACTGTATCACCAGGAATAGAGTTGGTCGAACTATACTGCCTACAGCAACATCTACTTGTATGGCTCCCAAAGAATAGCCAGTTTTGCCCTCATAATTAGAGAGCACAATGTTGTGGGCAGATAGATCAGTGTCATGTTTCCCGATCTTGTGGAGCATAGATCGAGGCATTAAGTTGACAGCTGCTCCTCCATCTATGAGCACTTTGTTGATCCCAACATTCTCAACTTTTGCCCTGATGAAAAGAGGTTTGAGATGACTTTTCATCCCAAGGTCTGGCCTTTCGAAAGAAGCTAATTGTTCTTCCACGCAGCCATTATTCATAACATAGTAGCACACTGGCTTTGGATCAGCCATATCGAAATGATCGAACTCACCTTCGATCTCAGTAACTTCAGACTGGACATCATACTCAGATGGCAGGATGGATACCACACAGATGACATCAAAGTCTGGTTCAGAATCCAGTAGATCCTCATCCTCCATTTTATCTTCATCCACTGGAGGAAGGAGTCTCTCTTTTACTGGCCTCCTAGACACTTCTTTATACTGGCCCGTTTGCAGATTCTGTTGGGCCAATTTCTTCTGACGCTGGAACCTGCGCCATTGGGTCCTCGTCATAGGATTCTTACCTTTGTAATTGTTCCTATAAGAGTACCTATTAGCCTCCTGTGGGCCAATTTGCTTCGTTCCACTCGAACCACCTACTTCCATGGCCCCTTTGTTGAATCTTATGAGTCCCTGGTGCATCCATTTTTCGACCGGCACTGAACCAGGAGGAGCGAAAGTATTCCTTCGACCAGACTTCTGATTGCTGTTTGACTGCACCATAACCCTTTTGCCTTTATCGAAACGTTGGTTCTGCTTTGCCCCCTTGTTAACAACTTGGTATTTTTTGAGGCCTTCAGTAGCCTCCCTATCACATACTGCACTGCAGCGAGGGCAGAGCATTACACTCTTGCTTTCGAGTTTGCATCTGTTCAAGAAATCAATTAGATCCTCCTCAGCCTGAGGATACACAACCTTCATCTGTTCGTTGTAATCCTCTTCAGATATGCCCTGAACTTGCACCTGAGACACCTCCATTGCTTCGACCATCATTATTTCTTGGGGCTCTGCATAGAGAGTTTCAGCAGCTTTGGATGTTTCAGCATTTGCCTGGGCAACCTTTGGTTTCTCACCAAATTTGAGCCTCCCTTCGTTGAGAGCCTTTTGAACCAAATCCCTGAAAAGAACACAACGTGAGGTTTTATGGCCAAGGAAATTATGAAATTTACAATAACCCCTTTTCTTCTGTTGTTCGATTGGGGGTACTTTCAAGCCCTTAGGAACAACAATTTGGCTATCTGTGACTAATAAATCAAATATTTCGTCACATTTAGTTATGTCAAATGTATAAGTTTTAGACACAAACTTATCATTTTTAGGTTCAACAGAGTTTTTTCCATTTAAGGGTCTAAGGAGTTTACAGACATAAGGAGGTCCAGGTTTTAATTCTGCTAAATCAACCTCATTGTCTTCGATATCTTCATAAGTAATATCGAACTCCTGGTCACTGTCATTGGTTTCGACATATGCAACCTTTTCTCTCTTGTGAAACTTAGAATTTCTAGCCTTTTCGGCCTTCAATCGTTCGACTTGTCGAACTCTATCAGCCAATTGAGCCATATCCCTTAAATACTGGGTATCTAATTTCTTTCTAATCGAATAGTCTAGGCCACCAGCAGCCATTTCGACTAATTCATGTTCAGGGACTTGAGTGAAACACCTTGCCTTTAAGAGTCTGAATCTGTTCAAATAATCATCAATTGATTCAGGTGCCTTACGTCGAACGCTGGCTAACTCTTTAAGGCTTATCTTAGACTGTCCCATATAGAATTGCTCATGGAAAATCCTCTCCAATTGGTTCCAATTATGTATGGAATGAGGAGGAAGGGTGGTAAACCATGTAAAAGCATTTTTAGTTAAGGAATTAGGGAAATATTTCATTCTTAAATTTTCATTATTAGCCAAGTCCCCTGCCTCGACCAAATATCTAGCAACGTGTTCGACAGTGGACTCATTTGTCTCTCCTGCAAACTTAGTAAACTTAGGGATTTTCACACCCCTTGGTAATTCTGTCTGCAACACATACTCAGATAATGGAGACACAAAATTGGGCCTGTGTAAGCCCAAGTTCAAACCATTCTGTGCTAGAATTGTTTCGACCATTTGGGCCAGGTTATTCTGCCTATCGAAACGGTTTTGTTGAACATTCCCTATTACTTCATCAGCATTTTGGTTTCTATTTACCAATACTATACCAGGGTTTGGTTCGACCTGTTGGGCTGGTGGCTCTATGCGTGCCACTGGTTGTGGTGCTTGAGCCATTTGCATCCCTGGGTTGTTAGGCATCTGTATCTCTTGGACAGGCGCCTGTATTTGGATCTGTCGAATTGGTTGTTGCTGTATGGGTGGTGCCCAAAAAAGTCAGCAATTCGACTTATTTGATTTGTTAACATTTGGTAACTGTCATTTGTATTTTGAATCAAGGGGTTAATGACAGTTCCTATTTGTTGTGTTAACATGTTAACCATATCATGGTTACTTTCATCCATTTGTTGTCTGAGTGACAAAACGGATGTATTGGTTAAATTTTGAGGAATTACCCTACCTTGATTGCCCGCTACAGACCCTGATGGAGAGAACATATTAAGATTCTCTATATTTGGTTGAGAGTTTTGCAGCCCTGCCATCAAAGATGTAGGCATGCCATATAGAGGGTTTTGAAGCGGTCGAAAGGGACTTCCACTGGGATTCCCTAAACTGGGGTTATTCCATGGGGCAAAACCAGACGCTGACGTGGTCGAACTTGCCAACGTCATGTTGGTCATGGGAGAAGTTACCCCTGTCTGATTCATAACCGTCGAAGCGGTTGAACTTATCGTGCCAGCAGTTTGGTCAGGAATTGCTCCTATGCCAGAATTTATATTGGCATTACTGACAGATGTCTGCGTTGGTTGCCCCTCCATATTTGGAAGGTCATTGTTTTGATTATTTGGGGGTGGTCTAGCCATCCTTGTACGAGTTTTAAATTCCGTTAAGTGTGGAACAGATTTCCCACTTCTTAAATGCATACAAGATCAAAACAATTAAGAGTACAATGAACCAACAACACTGAATGAAACTTTAATAATAATTTAAAGCAGAAATACACAATTGACTAGTCCCACCGGGCGTGCCAATTTGTTTACGCTGAAATTTGGTAAACAACCGCTAGTCTAAGTTAATTGCTTGCGAGATCAACTAGTGAATCTCAGGAGCATGCCATTTGTGTGTTTGCATTAAATGTAAAGCCTTTAATGTTCATCGTTGCAACAAACATTTATTGGTTTGAGATTTGCAGAAAGTAAAGTTCTTTGAAAGAAACGAAACGCTGGAAGTAAATTGACAAGGGAAAAGTAAGTTGCAGAATTTAAAGGATCAGCGAGCTCATTCGATCGAATGAACCATTTAAAAGACAGGAATTATAAAGTGAAACGTAAATTGCATTGCACTTGAAATGTAAAGTTTACAGAAACTTAAAATGGTTCACAATCATACATTCTCCTTGCGTACTCGTTTCTCTCTGCGCTGGGTACTTTGAGTGTATAAGGATTTGTAGGAATGATTTGCGACCCTGAAATCTGACTAAAAAACTACTATATATAGACATTCGAAAATAAACTGCCCTAACAGTCGAACACTATCCAAATGCCAAGTGTCCTGCTACGTACACCTTGCATGCACATAACTGCTCATTAGAGCGGTTATCCATATTGCTCGAAGTCGAACTGATTTTGTGAAGTTTTGTCAGAATTGCGCTAAGTCCAGAAATCTTGTTGCCTTGACTTCGATTCGATCATACGCCAGCTCGATTCGCTCAATGGTTCGAAGCCCTCTTTCTTGTCTTAGCCTTGTATTTTGTAAATACTTCCTTGAACCTGTGAATCCTTTCCAATGGAATCTTCTTTCTTTTCGATTCAATAGAAATCTGACAAGATTCTTGCTCTTTAATACGCTTCAAAGTTCAAGACAGCATTTAATGCGTATTTAGAGCATATTTTTAGCTCATAAAAAATATGGGCTAACACCCGCCTATCGACTTCGAGCGAGAAATGAATCAAACGGAAGATGAAGGAGATGAGGATGTGGGACTTCCCCCAGAACTAGAAAGAATGGTCGCCCATGAGGACCAAGAAACGGGGCCTCATCAAGAAGAAACAGAGCTAGTAGACTTAGGAATTGGCAGTGGAAAGAGGGAAGTAAAGATAGGTACAGGTATTACCGCACCTATCCGTGAAGAATTAATAATCCTGCTAAAAGACTACCGAGACATCTTTGCTTGGTCATACCAAGATATGCCCGGTTTGAGTTCTGACATTGTACAACACCGATTACCTCTAAATCCCGAGTGTTCCCCGGTAAAACAGAAACTGAGGAGGATGAAGCCCGAAACATCCTTGAAGATAAAAGAAGAAGTGAAGAAGCAATTTGACGCTGGATTTCTGGCCGTCGCTCGGTATCCAGAATGGGTTGCCAACATCGTACCAGTTCCTAAAAAAGATGGGAAAGTACGAATGTGTGTAGATTATCGGGACCTGAATCAGGCCAGTCCCAAGGACAATTTTCCTTTACCACACATCGATATCCTCGTAGATAACACGACCAATTTCGCTTTATTTTCCTTCATGGATGGTTTCTCTGGTTACAATCAGATAAAGATGGCGCCCGAGGATATGGAAAAGACTACTTTCGTCACCCTGTGGGGAACGTTCTGTTACAAGGTGATGTCCTTTGGACTCAAGAATGCCGGGGCAACTTATCAACGGGCCATGGTAGCTTTGTTCCATGATATGATGCATCAAGAGATCGAAGTCTACGTGGACGACATAATTGCTAAATCTAAATCCGAGGAAGAACACCTTGTCAACCTGCGGAAATTGTTCGAAAGGCTTAAGAAATATCAATTAAGGTTGAACCCCGCTAAGTGTACCTTCAGGGTCAAATCAGGGAAATTGCTTGGTTTCATTGTAAGCCAGAAAGGGATAGAGGTAGACCCCGAAAAAGTGAAGGCTATCCTTGAGATGCCAGAACCCCGTACAGAGAGGCAAGTCCAAGGTTTCCTGGGGTGCTTGAATTATATTGCCAGATTCATATCGCAGCTCACCGCCATTTGTGAGCCGTTGTTTAAACTCTTGCGCAAAAACCAAACTGATCGGTGGAATGAGGATTGCCAAGAGGCTTTTGGAAGGATCAAAAAGTGCCTAATGAATCCTCCCGTGCTTATGCCACCAGTACCAGGAAGGCCTCTCATTTTGTACATGACAATCTTGGACGAGTCAATGGGGTGTATGCTGGGGCAACATGACGAATCCGGGAAAAAAGAGCGCGCTGTTTACTACCTAAGTAAGAAGTTCACGACCTGTGAGATGAATTACTCCTTGCTCGAAAGAACGTGTTGTGCTTTAGTATGGGCATCCCATCGCCTAAGGCAGTACATGCTGAGCCATACTACCTGGTTGATATCCAAAATGGACCCGGTTAAGTACATCTTTGAAAAGCCAGCTCTCACAGGACGAATCGCCCGGTGGCAAGTCTTGCTATCTGAGTTTGATATAGTCTACGTCACCCAAAAGGCGATAAAAGGAAGCGCTTTGGCAGATTATTTGGCTCAACAGCCTCTTAACAACTACCAGCCCATGCATCCGGAATTCCCGGATGAGGACATCATGGCCTTGTTCGAGGAAAAGTTGGACGAAGATCGGGACAAATGGACTGTATGGTTTGACGGAGCGTCAAACATTCTAGGTCATGGCGTTGGGGCAGTGTTGGTCTCTCCGGACAATCAATGTGTACCTTTCACAGCCAGGTTAGGATTCGACTGCACCAACAACATGGCCGAATATGAAGCATGTGCCCTAGCCGTCCAGGCAGCAATTGACTCCAATGTCAAACTACTCAAGGTGTACGGCGACTCAGCGTTGGTAATCCATCAGCTGAGAGGGGAATGGGAAACTAGAGATCCCAAGCTGATACCCTACAAAGCCTATATCAAGGAATTGGCTAAGACTTTCGATGAGATCTCCTTCCATCATGTTCCCCGCGAGGAAAATCAAATGGCGGATGCACTTGCTACGTTGGCGTCTATGTTCCAGCTAACACCGCACGGGGATCTACCCTACATTGAATTTTGGTGTCGTGGCAAACCCGCACATTGTTGCCAAGTGGAAGAGGAACGGGACGGAAAGCCTTGGTATTTCGACATCAAGCGATATGTCGTAAGCAAAGAATACCCGCCAGAGATTGCCGACAACGATAAAAGGACATTGAGGAGGTTGGCAGCCGGTTTCTTCATGAGCGGAAGCATACTGTATAAAAGAAATCACGACATGACACTCCTGCGGTGTGTGGATGCCAAGGAGGCAAATCACATGATCGAAGAAGTCCATGAGGGCTCGTTTGGAACGCACGCCAACGGACATGCTATAGCCAGGAAGATCCTAAGAGCAGGTTATTACTGGCTTACCATGGAAAGTGATTGTTGTGTCCATGTGAGGAAATGCCACAAATGTCAAGCATTCTCAGATAATGTCAATGCCCCACCACACCCTCTGAATGTCATGTCCGCCCCTTGGCCTTTCTCCATGTGAGGAATAGATGTCATCGGGGCCATCGAGCCCAAGGCCTCGAATGGTCATCGCTTCATCCTCGTAGCGATAGATTATTTCACCAAGTGGGTCGAGGCGGCTTCATATACCAATGTCACGAGGAATGTGGTGGTCAGGTTCATTAAGAAAGAGATCATCTGCCGATATGGTTTGCCAAGGAAGATTATCACGGACAACGGCACCAACCTGGATAATAAGATGATGGCGGAAATGTGCGATGAGTTTAAAATCCAGCATCACAATTCCACGCCCTACCGGCCAAAGATGAATGGAGCCGTGGAAGCGGCCAATAAGAATATCAAAAAGATTATCCAAAAGATGACCGTGTCATACAAGGATTGGCACGAGATGCTCCCTTTCGCGTTGCACGGTTACCGGACTTTAGTGCGAACGTCAACTGGGGCAACGCCGTTCTCATTGGTATATGGGATGGAGGCTGTGTTACCGTTTGAGGTAGAAGTCCCGTCATTAAGGATCTTGGCAGAATCCGGATTAAAGGAATCAGAGTGGGCTCAAACACGCTATGATCAGCTCAACCTCATTGAGGGTAAGCGCTTAACGGCCATGAGTCATGGGCGCTTGTACCAGCAAAGAATAAAGAGTGCATTCGACAAGAAAGTACGCTTACGCAAGTTCCATGAGGGAGACCTTGTGCTAAAGAAAATGTCCCATGCTGTCAAGGACCATCGAGGGAAATGGGCCCCGAACTACGAAGGGCCTTTTGTTGTGAAGAGGGCTTTTTCCGGAGGAGCCCTGGTGCTTACCAACATGGATGGCGAAGAGCTACCTTCACCCGTGAACTCTGATGTCGTCAAACAATATTATGCTTAGAAGTTGGGGCAATTAAGGATGTCGCTGCATGTTCTTTATCTTTATGCGTTTTCTGGATTTCCCCCAGGGATTTTCTGTCTGTTGTATCTCTCGTTACAATCTTTCAAAGAAATGAACGTGGATTCGAGGCTTTTAGTCCTCACGTTAGTTTCACACCTTGCGTTAATCTGTGGTCGCCTGAGCCCTTCCACTCAGTTCATGGGATCCCCCAAGCGTTTAATTAGAATTGAACCTGAACCGACTTTTCCTAAATTTGCTGCGTTTGAAAGCATTCATGCATACGCATGTATATTGTTGTGGTAAAACAGGGGCAGGATCACCTTGGGCTACCTTCTGGGGTAGAGACAAAACATGAACAGCAGAAACCAATCAAGGTAGGGTAATGACGCGGTCAAGATTGGCCATACCTGGTTGTTTATTACTTGCAGGTACTTAAGGACGGATGCAAGTGGGGATGGGGTCACGACCGACCGATCGTTGCCCCTTCTCTGTGCGAAACAAGCAGAGAATGTCGCTGCAAGGCAGCCCCGTATCCTTTGTATTTTGCAGCTTTCTTTTACTATTTGTTTGTTTTAAAAAGTAAAAAAATAAGTAATCAACGCCTAATTCTAACCTAAGTAAGTTCAAGTTAGGCAAGATGCTAATCCATGAGAAGGGAGGGGACATGGTTAATGTTCCCCTCAAAAAAAAAAAATGTGCAGGTTAGCTCGCCTGGGCGAGCCACCCCTGCACCAAATTATAAGAATGACGAAAGGGGGGGCGTTTTTGCATTCAAAAACTTCTTTTCCCCCTTTCAAAAGCTATACCCACGGGATTGACGAGTTTGCAGCTCTAGGGTCATCCTTTTCCGCATTTTTTGATTCCGTTTTGCGCTTTTGTTCATCACCAACAAGTAAGTGTTCCATCCCTAAGCTTTCTAGCTTTTCATTGGTGTATTTTGATCTCCTTTTGGTGCTCTAAATTGTGGGAGTATGCTCAAATATATAGGGCAATTTTGGTTTGTTTTCTTGCTTGATTAGGTTGAATTAGGGGTGTGTATGGGATGGCCCTAGGCCTATAATGCATTTTGGAACAATGGGACATGCCACATTGTCCCCGTTCTCTTGCTATTGACGCCTAAACGCGCGCCCACCAAGTGTTCGGTGAAATGCCTCAATGGCATTAGCGCGTGACTTTTGTAAGGAAACAACCCATGGGGCATTTTGGTTTGTACACATTTTCTTTTTTTTGGAATATGTATTCATTCCTGAAAAAGGCTAGAGTAATTGCCCCGCATATATCCTAGGCCTAGGAACTAAAATTTTATGCAAAAAGAACACAAGAGGAGGTGCATATTGGGTAAAGTTACCCTTTTTGGCCAGCAATCAGCTATGGGCCATGCTACAATAATTTCCCTACGCCTAGATGTTTAGGAATTTTGCTCGTCATGAATGTGTTGGTTTAGAATAGGTAGCAAAATACCTTTGGCAATTTACACTTTGGGTATGATAGCAAACTACTTGGATGTATGTACATATAATTTTTGGTAGTCAAAATGTCTCACAAAAAATATATATAAATATGTTGCATGTTATGTAAAGAAAATACATTACAAAAAGAATATATACCTTTTAATACAATTTTAGTCAGCAAAGGAAAATATACTTGAATTTGCATACGACTTTAGGTAGCAAAAAAAAAAAAAACTGAAAAGAGCATGAAACGTAGCACCTTATTGTGTAGATAGTCAAGATTCATCATGAAGTTTGTGTATGTATAGGTATTAGAAATACCAAGATGTGCACATGTGCAATTTTTGGTACCCCAAAGTGCTTTGAGTATGCATGTATGTAAATTTAGCCAAGGAGACGTGGTGATGTAAATAACAAATACACCTTGGAAGTACATGTAAATAATCTAGGTAAGGAAGCTGCCTTGATTGTATATGGGTGCATTTTTCTTAGTTAATAGGATGTCTTGTGCAAGTGAACGTTCGTAAGGAAATAGGCGCATAAGCTTGCTCTAAATTTACATTGATGTTTGTATTTATGGGAGGAGGTTGTATGCCATTTTTGTTTTAAGAGTAGTGTCCCACTGGTAAAACTAACTTTCCAAATGTTTGCCTTCGCAGGAAATGGCCCCGAGGAAGCTTGCCTCAAAGAGGTCCAGGAAGGACAAGGCAGCCGAAGGAACTAGTTCTGCTCCGGAGTATGACAGTCACCGCTTTAGGAGCGCTGTACACCAGCAGCGCTTCGAGGCCATCAAGGGATGGTCGTTTCTCCGGGAGCGACGCGTCCAGCTCAGGGACGACGAGTATACTGATTTCCAGGAGGAAATAGGGCGCCGGCGGTGGGCATCACTGGTTACTCCCATGGCCAAGTTTGATCCAGAAATAGTCCTTGAGTTTTATGCCAATGCTTGGCCAACAGAGGAGGGCGTGCGTGACATGAGATCCTGGGTAAGGGGTCAGTGGATCCCGTTTGATGCCGACGCTATCGGCCAACTCCTAGGATATCCGTTGGTGTTGGAAGAGGGCCAGGAATGTGAGTATGGCCAGAGGAGGAACCGGTCTGATGGGTTCGATGAGGAGGCCATCGCCCAGCTGCTATGTATACCGGGGCAGGATTTTGCCCGGACTGCTGCAGGGAGGCGAGTGCGAATCATGCGCACCAACATGACCACCCTGACCCAGATATGGATGACGTTGCTCCTCAGCAACGTCCTGCCCACCGATCATAATTCCGACCTTCCCATGCCGAAGTGTCAGCTGGTGTACGCCATCCTGACACGGATGAGCATCCATGTGGCTCAGTTGATCGCTGATGCCATCTATATTTTTGCAGGTATGGCGCCCACTAGGCACCCTTTGGACCCAGATAAGTCCAACAGGGCCCTGGTGTTAGTGCTTAGCTCTACTGAGCTTTAAAAGATTGGCTAAGATTTTGTTAAAACATAAGCACTTAGACAATGAAGGAAAGCTGGAGTTGCTGCACATGATGTCCAACGTTATGTCAAGGAATAAGATCGGGCTGCACAATGCACAAGGCAAGATAAAATGTCAAATGAAGAATTGAAGTTGCAGGATCCACGATGTCGGATACAATGTCCTGACATCCTGCCCGAAAATACTGGAGTTGCTGCACAATGCATAAGTCAAGATAAAATGTCAAATGAAGCATTGAAGCTGCAGGATCCACGATGTCGGATACGATGTCCTGACATCTTGCCCGAAAATACTGGACACATAAATCTGTTATATCTTTAACAGATTATTGTGCAGTTAGCAAGAGATTATATGATCTATCTTTAGGAACGAATTAAAAGATAATTAAAGTTCGAATTTCAAAGTAGAAGAGTTCGTTCAGGGATTAAAGATTAAAGATAAAAACTAAAAGATCAAACTGTATCTTTTAGATCTTTAAGTGCAGATTTTCAGGAAAATGATAGATCTCATCCAGCACAAGCAGTTGCAGCCCAGAAACGCACATTGCTATATAATCATGGAGGCTGCACGAGTTCTGTACCAAGTCCGGGATTGAAGAGTTATTTTGTGAGTTTGGGACTTGAGTGATTTGTGAGCCACCTTGATGGTACCCTAACATCAAGTGTTGGACCTTGTGTGTAGAGTTGATCTCTAGTGTGTAGGGTTGATCCCTTTTGTTCAGAGTTGATCTCTGGTGTGTCTTTGATTTATTTGTAAACACGGGAGTGTGATAGAGAGGGAGTGAGCGGGGTTTCTCATATCTAAGAGTGGCTCTTAGGTAGAGATCGCACGGGTAGTGGTTAGGTGAGAAGGTTGTAAACAGTGGCTGTTAGACCTTGAACTAACACTATTTTAGTGGATTTCCTCCCTGGCTTGGTAGCCCCCAGATGTAGGTGAGGTTGCACCGAACTGGGTTAACAATTCTCTTGTGTTATTTACTTGTTTAATCTGTTCATACAGTCAAACACAATCTGCATGTTCTGAAGCGTGATGTCGTGACATCCTGTACGACATCTGTCCCCAGTATCAGAATTTCAATTGGTATCAGAGCAGGCACTCGAAATCACTGAGTGAGATCTAGGGAGATAAATTCTGATGAACATGGAGAAAGAAGGAGGACCAGTGAACAGACCACCAATCCTAGATGGAACCAACTATGAATACTGGAAAGCAAGGATGGTGGCCTTCCTCAAATCACTGGATAGCAGAACCTGGAAAGCTGTCATCAAAGGCTGGGAACATCCCAAGATGCTGGACACAGAAGGAAAGCCCACTGATGAATTGAAGCCAGAAGAGGCTGGACAAAAGAAGAAGACGAATTGGCACTTGGAAACTCCAAAGCTTTGAATGCTCTATTCAATGGAGTTGACAAGAATATCTTCAGACTGATCAACACATGCACAGTGGCCAAGGATGCATGGGAGATCCTGAAAACCTCTCATGAAGGAACCTCCAAAGTGAAGATGTCCAGATTGCAACTATTGGCTACAAAATTCGAAAATCTGAAGATGAAGGAGGAAGAATGTATTCATGACTTCCACATGAACATTCTTGAAATTGCCAATGCCTGCACTGCCTTGGGAGAAAGGATGACAGACGAAAAGCTGGTGAGAAAGATCCTCAGATCCTTGCCTAAGAGATTTGACATGAAAGTCACTGCAATAGAGGAGGCCCAAGACATTTGCAACATGAGAGTGGATGAACTCATTGGTTCCCTTCAAACCTTTGAGCTAGGACTCTCGGATAGGGCTGAAAAGAAGAGCAAGAACTTGGCGTTCGTGTCCAATGATGAAGGAGAAGAAGATGAGTATGACCTGGATACTGATGAAGGTCTGACTAAGGCAGTTGTGCTCCTTGGAAAGCAGTTCAACAAAGTGCTGAACAGAATGGACAGGAGGCAGAAACCACATGTCCAGAACATCCCTTTCGACATCAGGAAAGGTAGCAAATACCAGAAAAGGTCAGATGAAAAGCCCAGTCACAGCAAAGGAATTCAATGCCATGGGTGTGAAGGCTATGGACACATCATAGCTGAATGTCCCACTCATCTCAAGAAGCAGAGGAAAGGACTTTCTGTATGTCGGTCTGATGATACAGAGAGTGAACAAGAAAGTGATTCTGACAGAGATGTAAATGCACTCACTGGGAGATTTGAATCTGCTGAAGATTCAAGTGATACAGATAGTGAAATCACTTTTGATGAGCTTGCTATATCCTATAGAAAACTATGCATCAAAAGTGAGAAGATCCTTCAGCAAGAAGCACAACTGAAGAAGGTCATTGCAGATCTGGAGGCTGAAAAGGAGGCACATGAAGAGGAGATCTCTGAGCTTAAAGGAGAAGTTGGCCTTCTGAATTCTAAACTGGAAAATATGACAAAGTCAATAAAGATGCTGAATAAAGGCTCAGATGTGCTTGATGAGGTGCTACAGCTTGGGAAGAATGTTGGAAACCAGAGAGGACTTGGGTTTAATCCTAAGTCTGCTGGCAGAACAACCATGACAGAATTTGTTCCTGCCAAAAACAGCACTGGAGCCACGATGTCACAACATCGGTCTCGACATCATGGAACGCAGCAGAAAAAGAGCAAAAGAAAGAAGTGGAGGTGTCACTACTGTGGCAAGTATGGTCACATAAAGCCCTTTTGCTATCATCTACATGGCCATCCACATCATGGAACTCAAAGTAGCAGCAGCAGAAAGAAGATGATGTGGGTTCCAAAACACAAGATTGTCAGTCTTGTTGTTCATACTTCACTTAGAGCATCAGCTAAGGAAGATTGGTACCTAGATAGCGGCTGTTCCAGACACATGACAGGAGTCAAAGAATTCCTGCTGAACATTGAGCCCTGCTCCACTAGTTATGTGACATTTGGAGATGGCTCTAAAGGAAAGATCATTGGAATGGGAAAGCTAGTTCATGATGGACTTCCTAGTCTGAACAAAGTACTGCTGGTAAAGGGACTGACTGCAAACCTGATCAGCATCAGTCAGCTGTGTGATGAAGGATTCAATGTAAACTTCACAAAGTCAGAATGCTTGGTGACAAATGAGAAGAGTGAAGTTCTAATGAAGGGCAGCAGATCAAAGGACAACTGTTACCTATGGACACCTCAAGAAACCAGTTACTCCTCCACATGTCTATCCTCCAAAGAAGATGAAGTCAGAATATGGCATCAAAGATTTGGACATCTGCACTTAAGAGGCATGAAGAAAATCATTGACAAAGGTGCTGTTAGAGGCATTCCCAATCTGAAAATAGAAGAAGGCAGAATCTGTGGTGAATGTCAGATTGGAAAGCAAGTCAAGATGTCCCACCAGAAGCTTCAACATCAGACCACTTCCAGGGTGCTGGAACTACTTCACATGGATTTGATGGGGCCTATGCAGGTTGAAAGCCTTGGAGGAAAGAGGTATGCCTATGTTGTAGTGGATGATTTCTCCAGATTTACCTGGGTCGACTTTATCAGAGAGAAAACAGAAACCTTTGAAGTATTCAAAGAGTTGAGTCTAAGACTTCAAAGAGAAAAAGACTGTGTCATCAAGAGAATCAGGAGTGACCATGGCAGAGAGTTTGAAAACAGCAGGTTCACTGAATTCTGCACATCTGAAGGCATCACTCATGAGTTCTCTGCAGCCATTACACCACAACAGAATGGCACAGTTGAAAGGAAAAACAGGACTTTGCAAGAGGCTGCTAGGGTCATGCTTCATGCCAAAGAACTTCCCTATAATCTCTGGGCTGAAGCCATGAACACAGCATGCTACATCCACAACAGAGTCACACTGAGAAGAGGGACTCCAACCACACTGTATGAAATCTGGAAAGGGAGGAAGCCAACTGTCAAGCACTTCCACATCTTTGGAAGTCCATGTTACATTTTGGCAGATAAAGAGCAAAGGAGAAAGATGGATCCCAAGAGACCAAATTTGGTCATTCTGCACCCTTGTATCATCCAGAGGCGGCGGGCCCGATGATACGCGGAGATACCTTACGGTTATCCGCACCCTTGTGTCATCCAGAGGCGGCAGGCCCGATGATACGCGGAGATACCTTACGGTTATCCGCACCCTTTTGTCATCCAGAGGCGGCGGGCCCGATGACAAGCAGAGACCAAGTTTGGTCATTCTGCACCCTTGTATCATCCAGAGGCGGCGGGCCCGATGATACGCGGAGATACCTTACGGTTATCCGCACCCTTTTGTCATCCAGAGGCGGCGGGCCCGATGACAAGCAGAGACCAAATTTGGTCATTCTGCACCCTTGTATCATGCAGAGGCAGCAGGCCCGATGATACGCGGAGATACCTTAGGGTTATCCGCACCCTTGTGTCATCCAGAGGCGGCGGGCCCGATGATACGCGAAAATACCCGAGTGGTTATCCGTATAAACATTCTTTTGCTATCTGTAAGACAGAACGCTTGATAGCATGCAGAGGCTGACATAGTCTTCTGCACCTTTTGTTCCTCCGGGAACAACAAGTCATTTACATGCGGACAAGTCATGGTCACCCGCGACTCTCGTCAACCGAGAGGAGCGAAATTAGTGTCATACCCTAATTTTCGTCCGGGGACCTTTGCTTGATGACATGCGACCTTTCTTTGGTCCTTGTGAGGTGCTTGGAACCCATCATTAGGCAATTTGTGAAATTCTGGGAACAACAAGTCATTTGCATGTGGAGATTTTATGGTCACCCGCGACTCTCGTCAAATCGAGAGGAACGAAATTAGTGTCTTATCTTTACTTTCCTTTTATCTCCAATAAAAGACAAGTAAAGAGGGGCAACTGTCATACCCTAATTTCGTCCGGGGACCTTTGCTTGATGACATGCGACCTTTCTTTGGTCCTTGTGAGGTGCTTGGCATCCATCATTAGGCAATTTGTGAAATTCCAGGACATGCCGAAAAAAACAAAAAAAATATATATTGATGCACAATCCGTAAGTTTCCGTGACACACCGGAAATCAAATGGAAGCATCGTTGCATAATTAAGTGAGGTTCCGTAACATTCCGTAAGTCAAAAGGGGGATGATTATGTAATCCGCAAGGTTCCGTAACATTACGGAAAGAAAACAAGTATCGTTACGAAATTCGTAAGTTTTCGTAACTTTACGAAAACAGAATCACCAAAAAACAGCAGAGGGGGGTGTACTTAGTAAAAATGAGGGTGCAAATAGCACCCAGGCCCACTTGGGCCCTCCAGAATATTCCTCCAGAAGGCTGTTGCTTCTGGAGGAAGCAACCTGGCTCGCCTGGGCGAGCTGGGCGGCAACCACCTCCCCTATTTTGCTATAAATAGGGGAGGAAGTGAAGAAGAAAAGGGTTCAGCCCCTTAGGCACTTTTCTCTCTTTCGAATTTGCTTGGAAAAGTTGTTTCCGTGAAGAAAATCTAAGCCGAGGCGCTTCCGAAACGTTTCCGTAACGTTTTCCGTGAAGAATTTCGCAAAGGTTTCAACCGTTCTTCGACGTTCTTCATTCGTTCTTCATCGTTCTTCGATCTTCAACGGGTAAGTACCTCGAACCAAGCCTTTCGATTCATTCTATGCACCCATGGTGGTCCACATTGTGTTTCGTGCATTTTTATTCTCGTTTTGTTTACTTTTTATACCCCCTGTTGACGTGCTTAAGCCATTTTACTTAAGTCATTTCTCGCTTAACTTAAAAATGAAATCAATTTCCACCGAACGTTTGAATTATATTATCCGTTAACTTCGGTTAAAATGAATTCCGACCGTTCGGTCGTGCCATAACCACGTTGGAAATCAAAAAGAGGTAAAAAATAATATAATAATAAAAAAAAAACATCTTTTAGTAAAATAAAGCGGAAAATCAATCGGACATTTTCTCTTTGGGATTTCTCATTCTTAATCGAATTGATTAATAACTAAAGTGAAACTAAGGCTAAAATCAACTCGCCTAGTCAAGCTCGTCCATAAAAAATAGGTTTTTGAAGTTTGTCATTTCAATTTCTCACTAAGTAAAATTGATCATTTTTAAGGTCCAACGCCTTAAAATGATCACCGCTTAAGTAAAAAAGAATCAATTGATAAGAAAGAACTACGTAGGTCTGATTTTCTCATCTCAAAATTGAGAAATACGTAGGAGCAAAGGGAAACACCGTTGTCGACCACAAAAAAGGAAAAAATATAAAAAAGATATAAGGACATAAAAGGGAACGTAAAAATCAAAGTCACGTTTGCACATTCGATTAAAGGCTGCCGTCCCTTGGGACGGACGTGTGGGGTGCTAATACCTTCCCCGTGCGTAAATACAACTCCCGAACCTTTCAACTTAAAAGTTCGTAGATCGCGTCTTTTCCGGTTTTTCCGACGTTTTCCTCAAATAAACGTTGGTGGCGACTCCGCGCGTATTCCTTTCATGGAACACGCATCCCGCGAGTCACGCGTCGCCCTCCCGCCGAAGGGTAGGTTGCGACACAAAGGAAATGATAAAGGAAACAATGAAGATCCTCCAGAAGAAGTCAAATCCAATGATGAACTTCCAAGAGAATGGAAAGCTTCAAGAGATCAACCCCTCGACAACATTATTGGTGATATCTCAAAAGGGGTAACAACTAGACATTCTCTTAAAGATTTATGCAATAATATGGCTTTTGTATCTATGATTGAACCTAAAAATATAAAAGAAGCCATAGTAGATGATAACTGGATCATTGCCATGCAAGAAGAACTGAACCAATTTGAAAGAAACAATGTGTGGAAATTAGTAGAAAAACCTGAAAATTATCCTGTCATAGGAACAAAATGGGTTTTTAGAAATAAATTAGATGAACATGGTATAATTATTAGAAATAAAGCCAGGTTAGTAGCAAAAGGGTATAATCAAGAAGAAGGAATAAACTATGAAGAAACATATGCTCCTGTTGCAAGATTAGAAGCCATTAGAATGCTTTTGGCATATGCATCCATAATGGATTTTAAACTTTATCAACTGGATGTTAAGAGTGCCTTTCTAAATGGTTTAATTCAAGAAGAGGTATATGTTGAACAACCCCCTGATTTTGAAATTCCTGATAAACCAAACCATGTTTATAAATTACAAAAGGCTCTTTATGGTTTGAAACAAGCCCCTAGGGCGTGGTATGAACGCTTAAGCAATTTTCTTCTAGAAAAAGAATTCTCTAGAGGTAAAGTGGATACCACATTGTTCATAAAGAGAAAGCATAATGATATTTTGTTGGTTCAAATATATGTTGATGATATAATTTTTGGATCCACTAATGATTCATTGTGCAAGGAGTTTTCCCTTGATATGCAAAGTGAATTTGAAATGTCAATGATGGGAGAACTAAAGTACTTTCTGGGATTACAAATCAAGCAAACTCAAGAAGGTATATTCATCAATCAATCCAAGTACTGCAAGGAATTGATCAAAAGATTTGGGATGGATAGTGCAAAACACATGTCTACACCGATGAGCACTAGTTGTTACTTAGATAAAGATGAATCTGGTCAGTCTATAGACATAAAACAATATCGAGGTATGATTGGATCTCTTCTTTATTTATTTGCTAGTAGACCTGATATTATGTTTAGTGTATGTATGTGTGCTAGGTTTCAATCCAACCCCAAACAATCACATTTAAGTGCAGTAAAGAGAATCATGAGATATCTATTAGGAACAATCAATTTAGGATTATGGTATCCTAAGAATTCAACATGTAACTTAATAGGATATTCTGATTCTGATTTTGCCGGATCTAAAACTGATAGAAAAAGTACAAGTGGAACTTGTCAATTCATTGGATCGGCTCTTGTCTCATGGCATAGTAAGAAACAAAACAGTGTTGCTTTATCTACTGCTGAAGCGGAGTATATCTCTGCCGGTAGTTGTTGTGCACAGATTTTATGGATGAAGCAACAATTATCTGACTATGGCATCATTCTTGATCGCATACCTATTAAGTGTGATAATACTAGTGCCATAAATCTATCCAAAAACCCAGTTCAACACTCTAGAACTAAACATATAGAGATTAGACACCACTTTCTTAGAGATCATGTCCTAAAGGGAGATTGTGTATTAGAGTTTGTTGATACTAAGAATGAACTTGCTGATATTTTCACAAAACCTCTCCCCAAGGAAGTGTTCTTCTCTATTAGAAGAGAATTAGGCCTCTTAGATGTAAGAGATTTAGAAAAATAGGGATTGATTGATTGATTGATTGATTTACTCTTATTTATTGTTTGTAGATTATTTTGTTTGATCTTGTTTGAATTCTTGTTATTATGAAAGAATTTATGATTTCTTGTGTATGTAATAATTGAATGATTGAATTAAGTGCATTAGTAGTGATAATTAATCATATTGGATGTGTTTTAGCATAAACATAGATATTCTCTTAAGAAACTAGCCTAGGATAGGCTCTGGTAATCGATTACCATCCAGTGTAATCGATTACACATGAACAGGCAGCCTGTAATTGATTACAACATCCTGTAATCGATTACCAGTAGGCTTATTGGTCCTGTAATCGATTACCAATCCCTGTAATCGATTACAATACGTCCTCTTCTATAAATACTCACGAAATCAGAGCTGCTGCACAGCCAAAGCCTCCTCCACGTTTCCTCCATACCTAAAACTTCAAATCTTCGAATCTCACTCAATTCTTCACCAAATCACGTCCCGTAAAGCCCAATCTTCCTCTTTTTCACTCCTCTTTCACTTCCACCGATCAAAATCCACAAAAACTTCATCAAATGGCAGAGCCATCGAAGAAGAGAAAGGGATCATCCTCCACCGCTGCTGCTGCTACCCATCGCCGCCACGGCCCATCCGGAGCACCCACAGCACCTATTCATCCTTCTTTGTCATCTCCAAGATCATCAACATTGTTTTCATCCGATGATCAGCATCTACGGTACCTTTCTCAGTTTTCTTCTAGAATAATCTTAGACCCTAAGTACCTAGACGTAGAATTCTTTAATGATGAAACGTTTGATTGCTATCAAGTGTTTCAAAATTCTGGTCTTGTTGATTTCATGTCATTAAAATTGCCATATTATCCTGAACTTGTAAAGGTCTTCTATTGCAATTTAAAAATTCAGGATGGCATTATTATTTCTGAGGTGCATGGTATTCCTATGGTCATTGATCAGTCACTGTTCTTTTCTTTGACTCATTTACCCAGTCAAGGTGCACCTTTTGAGGGCACCATTGTTGATGACTGGAAATTTGATTATTCGAGTCATGATGCTCGTCGCATGGTCTGCAATGATCAAGCTGAAATGATCGGTAGATTGCTGGCTGGGTCATTAACATTTGATAATCGCATCATGCATTGTATAATTGTTAGGATTTTGCTTCCTCGGTCTTCAAATTTAGCACAAGCCTCTGAGGAGGATTTGATTCTTATGTGGACTTTTCTTACCGGTCGTCAGATCGACTGGGCCCATTTGGTTCGGTACCGAATGCATAAGGCATTACGGGCCAATGCACCTCTCCCTTATCCATATTTGATTACTCTGTTTTTGCGTCATTTTCAAATTCCGCTTGATGATGAACCCTTTGTTCATGTCAAGCGTTCCTTTGCAATTGGTGCTGGTGCAGTGACCTCCTTTGGGTATCGTAAAGATCGGAATGGTCAATGGCTGAAGAAGGATGCACTTCCTCCTCAAGATGAACGTACTCCTTCACCTCCTCCTCCGCGCGAAGATTCCGCACTCATGAATGAAGTCCTCTCCGAATTACGGGGTCTTTGTTCTTATGTTGGTGACCGCTTCGACTCGTTAGATACACGCTTTGTCGGTATGGACATTCGCCTCACACAGCTTGAAGAGGATGTCAGATACATTCGTCAGAGTTTCGATCTTCCACCACCACCTCCGTCTTCTTAGACTTTAGTTTCTAATTATATGTCTTTTATAAGCCGTGTATTTTGGCTATTTAGTTTCTTAGAATTTAAATTATTATGTTAAGTACTTTATTTATTTATCTTGTGGTATTTGGATTTCAGCCTTTTCTGCTTTGACATTATGTGGTTGTTGCCGTTTTACATTATTTGGATTATGGTTTGGTTATTTCTTGTTTGTGAATTTGGATGGTTGTTATACTCCATTGTTATATCTGTGTTGATTCCCGAGTTCTTTGGCCTTTTGATGTTGCCAAAGGGGGAGAAAAGGTTGTAGAAAAAGCTTAACAACCTTAGAAATCAAAGTGATCATAAATTCCGAAATATAGGGGGAGTAAACGCACATTTTATCTATATACAATTGTTTGTTGCTTGCTTGAATCTTGATTTCAGGTATTGTATTGTCATCATCAAAAAGGGGGAGATTGTAGATGCAATTGCCTTTGGTGTTTTGATGATGATCATAATGATATGATGCAATTGATGCAAATGGGCTTTTCAAGATTAAATTCAAGACAATACTTCAAGATTACAAGTCACAACATCAAGATGATCACTAGTATATTAGGAAGGGAATTCCTAATTGAATTAGCAAAGGTTTGACCAAGTAATTTAAATTAAAAAGTGTTTTTCAAAGAATTTATTCTTTGGTAATCGATTACCAGACGATGTAATCGATTACCAGTGGCCAAATATGTTTTATAACAACTACTAAAATTTGAATTCAAAATTTTAGACTGTGTAATCGATTACACAATTTTGGTAATCGATTACCAGCAGTTAATAAACGTTTTAATTCAAATTTTAAAAGCTGTAATCGATTACCAGACAGGATTTTCAAAAAAATATTTCTAAGAGTCACAACTTTTCAAAGGCTTTATTCATGACTACCATTGGTCTATATATATGTGACTTATAACACGAATTTGCTCAGAGTTTTTCAGAACAACAAGTGTTTATCCTCTCAAAGAGCAAAATCATTTTATCCTCTTAAGAATTCCTTGGCTAATTCAATTGCAATTCATTAAGGAATTATTTGAGTGCTCAATCTGTAAAATCTATCTCTTTCTAGAGAGATTCATTCTTCTTCTTCTCCTCATTCTCTAAGGGATTAAGAGGTCGTGAGTCTCTTGTTGTAAAGGAATTCTAAACACTAAGGAAGGATTGTCCTTGTGTGTTTAGAACTTGTAAAAGGAATTTACAAGATAGTGGAACTCTCAAGCGGGTTGCTTGGGGACTGGACGTAGGCACAAGGGTGTGGCCGAACCAGTATAAATCTGTGTTTGCACTTTCTCTTCCCTTAATCTCCTTTGTTTATTATTGCTTTATATTCATATTCAAATTGTTTTATTTGAATCAATATTTAAGAAGTTCATTATTAAGGGAATTTATAACTTGAATAAAAAGTGAAATAGATTTTTAATTGGGGAAGTAGTTTGGAATATCTTAATTCAACCCCCCCCCCCCCTTCTTAAGATATCTGAGGCCACTTGTCTAACAGAAAGTTCTCTTTTAAATGAGTTGAGAAATAACTAAGTGAAACTAAAGCTAAGATCAACTCAAAAATCTAGTTTTGTCCACCAAAAGGTCATTTGGAACCGTTCAAGGTCCAATGCCTTAAATGGTCCTCTTTGCTTTTATCAGTTAAAATGGATGGTTTAAAAGTATAAAACCAACACTCTACATAACTTTATCGCTTTTTAAAGAACTATGTAGGTCTTATTTCCTCATTGCACCCGAGGATACGTAGGAGTGAGGGAAACACCCTTGTTGACCCCAAAAAAGATAAAAAAAACATATAAAAAAAGAAAATAAATAAATAGTGAAGTCATGATTTGCACACTCAATTAGAGACTGTCGTCCCTTGTGATGGACACATGGGGTGCTAATACCTTCCCCGTGCGTAAACAACTCCCGAACCCTCATTTTCAAAATACACAGACCCTCGACCTTTTCCATTTTGGTTTTTCCGATGTTTTCCTCGAATAAACGTTGGTGGCGACTCCATGTGTTTTCCTTCAATGGAAGACGCACCCCTTGGCCTATGCGAGAGGCCCTTTTCATGCCCCCGCCGAAGGGTAGGTTGTGACAGTTGGCGACTCCACTGGGGACTGTTTTTAGAGAGTTAGGCCTTCTAAATCTTGTGCAATATCATGACTTTCCTATTTGTTAGTTTCCTTTTATGTCTCTTATGGTCTTTTATATAACTCTTGGATGCTTTTAGTGTGTTTTTAATGTATGCATAAGGTAGATATTTATTCATTTGATGCACAAAAACACCAATACTATTTGCATACACGGTGAGTTGAAAAAGGGCCCTATACCTGGGTCCGTGGGAAGATAGGAAGTGGAGGTGAATCTGTGATCATGCTAAGTCTCCGACTTGCTTGATGACAGTGAAACCTCATCTAGAGTTTTTCTCTTTGATGATATGTTGTCGCTGGTAGTCCCTACCACCACAATGTTGATATCAAAGGAAATGATATCTCTAGAAACCATTAAGAGAGATATAACCGCCTTGGGAGTTATCACTAAAAGCCTTTAAGTCCCTCCCATTTAGGTTTCTAAAATAGGCGCACAAGCGAACACACTGCGTGTTTTGTTTTCTTTAACACTGCCATGCATATCCTCTAAATGTCATGAGCGTCTCTCCTATATGATGATGTTACCATGCTTGTATGTCCCCCTGTTGTGCTATAAACCATGCATATTTTATGTTTGCATCCCATCGTCACGCATGCATTGTATTTTTGGTCTCGTCATTTTGTCACAGGAAGCCGGAAGGTCCGTATCACCTTCTTAAGTGCATACATGGGGCATTGTGCTGCCAAATGTTGCAAGTAAGAAGAGATAAATTTTTTAGGCTCTCATGTCCGTAAAATACATTTGTGTCATGCAGCACATAAGCATCTCTTCATGCATCCATCTGATGATAGATGTCGAAGTATTGATTCAAACTAGACTTTTCATTCTAGTAAACATGGGATCAAATCAAACACCTCTGCTCAAGAAAAGGTTCTATCAAGTCAAAATCAAGAGCTTAGAGGTCACCAGTTTACGAGAGTTGGGTCAATTGATGGGTCAACTTCAACGGAAAGCCTTCCACAAAGCCTATGGTAAGATTTGGGACCTAGCTATGGTAGAAGTCTCTATGGAAGCGATTGCATCCCTTACCCAGTATTATGACCAACCCCTGAGGTGCTTCACATTTGAGGATTTCCAGCTAGTGCTGACTATGGAAGAGTTTGAAGAAATCCTGGGATGCCCACTAGGAGGAAGGAAGCGATATCTTTTCTCTGGGTTCTATCCCTCCATGGCTAGAGTTGCCAAGGTAGTGAAAATCTCGGCACAAGAGTTGGATCGGGTAAAGCAAAACAGGAATGGGGTAGTCGGAGTACCAAGGAGGTGTTTGGAGGAAAAGGCAAAGGCCATGGCAAATCAAAGCGAATGGGCTTCTTTTATTGACATCTTGGCACTTTTGATCTTTGGGGTTATCCTTTTTCCAAATGTGGAAGGGTTAGTGGACCTAGCAGCAATTGACGCTTTCCTCGCCTTTCACCATAGCAAGGAAATCCCGGTCGTCACCATTTTGGCCGACATGTATGACATGTTCGACCGGAGATGTGAAAAAAGCAGTGCAAGAATTGTTTGATGTACACCGGCTCTCTATGTGTGGCTGGTTTCACACCTTTTTCGCCATGAAGGTAGGCCCGTCTGTCCGCTACAAGGTCACTGCTCGTGCACCGGGAAAGGAAAGGCAAATTGGGACAAACTCTTGGCTAGCATGGAGGGGGCATCCGTTAATTGGTTCCCTCACTGGAAGGAAGGAAGAACCAGGATTCTATCCTCGTGTGAAGGATTTCCGAATGTTCCCATGATGGGAACAAGGGGTTGTATTAATTATAATCTCGTTCTCGCCGTAAGACAGCTTGGCTACCCCATGAGAGGAGCGCCATCAGAGGAAAGCATCACGCCTTTCATTGCACGGGGTTTCAGTGACCCCAACACGAGGGTACTTCAAGGAGTTCACAAGGCATGGGATGCAGTGCGAAGGAAGGACAAAGAGCTTAGGGGAAGTAGTAATGGGATCATTGACGGCTATCGTAAATGGCTGAGAGTCCGGATACAAGGATTGGATTGGCTCCAAAAGCTAAGGGCTGTGAGAGACAAAGAGGCTGAAGCTCCGGAAGAAAATGAGGAGGTACGAACCCTAAAGGTGGAGCTTGAAGGAGCCAGGGCAACCAAAGAGAAGTTCAAGTCAATGGCCATCAAAGTCCAAAGAGAGTATGATGAACTAAGGGACGTCAATATGGCCACCACCGAAGCCTTGGAACGAGAAACCAAGAGGGCTGGAAAGGAAGAACATGGCCAAAACAAGTTCCAAGGGACTTTATGGGGCAGCAACAGTGAGCTCAAGCTTCGAAGAGACGAAAAGGATCAGTCGCGGGTCGAAGGCATGATCATGAAGGACGAGTTAAAGGCTTGCCTTAGGTTGAAAAGAAATTTGTCCTGACAGTTAAGCGAGACTGAAGGGCATATGTGGGCCATCATCGATGAGTACAAAGAGAAGCTAAACCTAGCGGCGACTCACGAGCAAAGGCTAGAAGATGAGTACACCAAGATATCAGCGGAAAGGGAAGCAAGGGAAAGGGTAATCGACTCATTGCACAGAGAGGCAATGATGTGGAAGGACAGATTCGCCTTTACTTTGAATGGAAGTCAAGAGCTTCCCCGATTATTAGCTAAGGCCAAAGGAATGGCAGACGTGTACTCGGCCCCCAAAGAAATTCACGGGCTCCTTAACTATTGCCAGCACATGATTGATCTAATGGCTCACATAGTTAGAAGCCGTTAAGGCAATTGTATTGTCACTCTGATTTTGGCTAATTAAAACCTTTTTGTTCTCTAATAAGATGAGGTTGGTTTAATTCCATGAGTTTACTTAAGAAACCTGTGTGAATCCAATGCTTCGACAAGTTATCTCTAGCATGTATCCATGTTTAATTCCTTGTCGCATTACTCATCGCATTTTGTTCCTTTAGGGAGTAGCACCATAACTAAGTGCGCTCCAAGGCACCCCTATCGAACCTGTTCTAAATCTAGGGCTATGGGTGACGTAGAGGAAGTGCAAGAATAGATGAAAGCCTACATGTCGGCTCTAAAAGATCAAATGGATTCCATGATGGAAGCCATGCTAGGTATGAAAAGATTGATAGAGAGTAATGCAGCCACAGCTGCCGCCGCCAGCACTGTCACTAAAGCAGACTCGGTCCTTCTGTCTACAGCAAATCTAGCGCATCAAATCGCCCTGGATATGGTGGGACGAGGAAAAGACACATTGGGGAATACCAACAACCCGCATTTGGGGTACAACCAAAGTGCTTACCCCTACGGTCTACCCCCTAACTTTACGCCATCTGCCATGCATGGGAACATGGATCACGGTGCTCCTCCTGCTTTCGAAGGGCAAGCTCCCCAGCCCACAGGGGGCGCCCGCGAAGACCCTCGGGAGCGTGCCCAAGTGGATGTCGACTCCTACCCCATTTTCACCATTGAGGGACCAGCGCCCAATGCCTTACCTCAGCCCAATATCGCGGGAGTCTCTCAACCCCCTCGATGCAACTGCTACTCTCTGGTAGTGGAAGGAAGAGAAAAGCTCAATCTCATCGAAGAGAGGTTGAGAGCGGTTGAAGGGTTCGGTGATTATCCCTTTGCCGACATGACCGACCTATGCTTGGTGCCGGATGTCATCATCCCCCAATATTCAAGGTACTTGATTTTGACAGGTACAAAGGGACGACTTACCCCAAGAATCATTTGAAGATGTATTGCTGGAAAATGGGGGCATACTCAAGGGATGAGAAGCTACTCATGCATTTCTTTCAAGATAGCTTGGTTGAAGCCGCAATTGTTTGGTACACCAACTTGGAAGCATTACGCATCCGCTCGTGGAAGGACTTAATTACTGCCTTCATTAGGCAGTATCAATATAATACTAATATGGCTCCCGATTGGACTCAATTACAAAACATGAGCAAACGGGAAAAGGAATCCTTCAAAGAGTATGCCCAAAGGTGGAGGGATTTGGCGGCGAGATGATTACCATGATAGTAGACACTCTTCCAGTGTTCTACTTCGAGAAGTTGGTGGGCTACATGCCCTCTAGCTTTGTGGATCTTGTATTCACGGGCGAGAGGATAGAAGTAGGTCTGAAAAGGGGGGAAATTCGACTATGTCTCCCCTGCAGGCACAAGCAATAGAAGGATCGGAGCAGCTAGGGCAAAAAGAAAGGAAGGGGATGCCCATGTCGTCACCTCGGCACCTGCTTGGCTGAAGGCTCAGCAAGCCTCGCATGGTACTCATCAGTATGCTCAGCACCACTCGAGTTTTTTGGCCCGCGCCAGAAACTCTTCCAACTTGGCACCCGTCCAGCCAAGGACGTCTGCACCATCGCAAAGGGCCCCTGCTCAGACTTCAGCTCTGGCGCAACCTCGTCCCGCTAACAATGCCAATCTTGGCATGAATTCCAACATGGGAAGAAACCCTTTGGTGAAGAAGATTCTGGAGTTCACCCCAATCCCGATGACATATGGGGACCTATTGTCGTTACTAGTCACCAACCAGTTGGCAGTGGTGACCCCTAGAAGGATTTACCAGTCTCTCTTCCCAAAGTGGTACAATCCCAACGCGACCTGCGCGTATCATGGGGGAACTCCGGGACATTCGGTCATGCAATGCATGGCCCTCAAGCACAAGGTCCAAAACTTGATCGAAATGGGATGGTTGACGTTCCAAGAAGACGGGCCAAATGTAAAGACGAACCCGCTTGCCAACCATGGAGGATCGGTTGTAAATGCAATTGAGGTGTGTAAACTGCGAAAGCCTAAGCATTTAAAAGACGCAATGACCTCTAGGAGGTTTATATTTGAAGCCCTACAAGAGGCAGGCATGGTTCCTCTCGGTGGGCATAAGGGGATCCTTGCTTGATGCATCTGGGTGCACCGCATGATATGGAAACATGTTCAGCAGTGGGGGAGCTGTTGCAGCGGATGATAGACCAAGGCTGACTCAAGATCGGCGATGAGGACGAGAAAGAGCAACACGTTTGCATGCAGTCGGCAGACAAGGAAAGTCCTAGGAAGCCCAAGCCTTTGGTGATACATTTCATCAAAGATGCTTCTCCCCAAAAGCACTAAGGCCCTTCAACTTTGTCAGGTAGTAAACCTGTCCCTTTCCCATGTATAGAAGCAACAAAAGCAGTCTTGTGGAGGTACGCTCCTCAGAAGCCAATCGAGAGGAAGGAGGTGGCCACCTACATTGACTTACTTTCTGCCAAAGTGAACAATATCACCGGACTAAGCGGCGTGACCCACAACGGTCGCATCTTTGCAGCGCCTAACCGACCGGTACGTCCCGCGAATGCCAAAGGAAAAGCAAAAGTGGTCATGGAAGAGACCAATGAAGCAAGCCCCATTGCGGATGAGGATGTCCCAACGGGGAGATTCACTGAAAAAGGAGAAGGTTTCGGCAAAAAAGAGGTATCCTTGGAGGAGGCCAATGAGTTCCTCCGTATAATCCAATAGAGTGAGTTCAAAATAATCGAACAACTCAACAAGACTCCAGCTAGGGTCTCTCTATTAGAGCTACTCATGAGTTCTGAACCTCACCGGGCATTGCTAGTTAAAGTTTTGAATGAGGCCCACGTGGCCCATGATATCTCCATAGAAGGCTTCGAGGGAATTCTCAACAATATCACAGACAATAACTACCTTACCTTCGCCGAGGAGGAGATTCTTGTCGAAGGGCGAGGAGATAATAGGGCTCTGCATGTATCTGTGAAGTGCATGGATCACATCATGGCCAAGGTGCTCATTGACAATGGCTCAAGCCTGAACGTGATGCCCAAAAGTACCTTGGAGAAACTATCATTCAATGCCTCTCACCTGAGACCAAGCTCCATGGTAGTCCGGGCTTTTGACGGAAGTCATCGGGAAGTAAGGGGGGAGATTGATCTCCTGGTTCAGATAGGACCCCACACCTGTCAGGTTACCTTTCAAGTAATGGATATTAACCCAACCTACAGTTGCTTGTTCAGCCGACCGTGGATTCACTCGATAGGAGTCGTCCCTTCGACGCTTCACCAAAAACCAAAGTTTGTGGTGGGGGGGTACTTGGTCATTGTTTCAAGGGAGGAAGATATTCTGGTAAACTGCCCTTCTTTTATGCCATATGTTGAGGCCGGAGTGGTAAGCAACACTTTCGTAGAATCCCTCCCAATGCAGCCTCGCATGTCTAACGCTGCGATGGTGGTGGCCCTTGTGATGTTAGAGCACGGTTATGATCCCAGAATGGGCATGGGGAAGAATAATGATGGCATGGACAGCTTAGTACACATCAAAGAAAACCGTGGGAAGTTTGGGCTAGGCTATAAGCCCATGCGGACTGATATGAGAAGAAGCGTCTTAGAAAGGAGGAACAGAGGCATGGGCCCGCAACTAAGGCCACAAGTAAGAGAGGCCCCTCCTTGTCACATCAGCAAGAGCTTCATAAGTGCGGGCTTAAGACATGAGGAGCAAGTCGCCATGATACATGACGAAGCCCCTCAAGAACATTCAAGCTAGGTGCAGCCATGCCTTCCTGATTTTCAATTGAGAAATTGGCGAGTCGTCGAACAACCCAAAGTTTCCATGGCGGGCATAATGTAATTCTTTAGTTTTAACCCTGTAGTTGGGCCTAGGCTTTAGGGTTTTCTCCTTGTTAAGGCGTTATGTCTTTTGCTATCAAAGAATATTATATAAGATCTTTCCTTCATCTATTCTTGCACCTTCACCCATTCTCATTCATCTGCATGTTTATTTCTGTCGCGTTTAAATGATACAGATCTGACAATGAGTCCTGTGAAGGTACTAATACCGAGGACCCAACCGTTGATTTTGAATGAAAAGCAAATTGACCTGAGGATGAAGAAGACGAAGATATGGGGTTTTCCTCAGAGCGGGAAAGGATGGTCGCTCAGGAAGACCGAGAGATAAAGCCGCACCAAGAAGAAACGGAGATCGTAAACTTAGGTGTTGGCAATGAAAGGAAAGAGGTAAAGGTGGGTACAGGCATGACTGCACCTATCCATGATGAATTGGTGGCTCTGCTACGAGACTACCAAGACATCTTCGCTTGGTCGTACCAAGATATGCCTGGCTTGAACCCCAACATTGTGCAGCATAGGTTGCCTTTGAATCCTAGTTGTTCCCCGGTGAAATAAAAACTAAGAAGGATGAAGCCCGAGATGTCCGTAAAATCAAAGAGGAAGTAAAAAAGCAGTTCGATGCTAGCTTCTTGGTGGTGGCTCGATACCCTAAGTGGTGGGAAACATTGTGCCAGTCCCTAAGAAAGATGGGAAGGTACGAATGTATGTAGACTATCGGGACCTAAACCGAGCCAGTCCCAAAGATAACTTTCCTTTGCCATACATTAATGTCCTTGCGGATAACACAACCAATCTCGCTTTGTTTTCCTTCATGGATGGATTCTCGGGTTACAATCAAATAAAAATGGCGCTAGAGGACATGGAAAAGACTACGTTTGTCACCTTATGGGGAACATTATGTTATAAGGTGATGTCCTTTGGGCTCAAGAACGCCAGGGCAACCTATCAGCAGGCCATGGTGGCATTATTCCATGACATGATGCATAAGGAAATTGAAGTCTACGTGGATGACATGATTGCAAAATCTAGAACAGAGGAGGAACACCTCATCAACTTGTGAAAGTTGTTTGAATGGCTACGTAAGTACCAACTAAGATAAAACCTCACCAAGTGTACTTTCAGGGTCAGATTAGGAAAGCTACTCGGTTTCGTTGTGAGTCAAAAAGGGATAGAAGTGGATCCCGACAAGGTGAAAGCCATCCTTGACATGCCTGAGCCACGAATGGAGAAGTAGGTTCAAGGTTTCTTAGGGCGTTTCAACTAGATCGCAATGTTCATATCACAGCTCACCGCTACCTGCGAGCTGCTCTTCAAACTCTTGCGCAAGAATTAGTCTATTCGCTGGAACGACGTCTGTCAAGAGGCATTTGGAAGGATCAAGCAATGCCTTATGAATCCTCCTATGCTTATGCCTCTTATCCTGTACATGACAGTGTTGGATGAGTCAATGAGATGCATGCTGGGGCAGCACGACGATTCCGGAAAAAGAGAACGGGTTGTCTATTACTTGAGCAAAAAGTTCACGGCCTGGAATAATTCTGTACAAAAGAAACCACGACATGGTTTTACTCCGATGTGTGGATACAAGGGAGGCTGAACAGATGCTAGTAAAAGTCCACGAGGGTTTCTTTGGCACAAATGCCAATGGGCATGCTATGGACCAGAAGATTCTGAGGGTGGGGTATTACTGGCTCACCATGGAGAGCGATTGTTGCATCCATGTTAGGAAATGCCACAAGTGCCAGACATTCGCGGACAATGTCAACGCTCCGCCCATTCCTTTTAACGTTTTGGCAGCACTGTGGCCCTTCTCCATGTGGGGAATAGATGTGATCGTGGCCATTAAGCCCAAGGCTTTGAATGGGCATCGCTTCATCTTGGTTGCGATCGACTACTTCACCAAATGGGTTGAAGCCACCTCATACTCTAGCATCACAAAGAGCGTGGTAGTCAGGTTAATAAAAAAAGAGATAATCTGCTGGTATGGATTGCCCAGGAAGATTATCATAGACAATGCCACCAATCTGAATAACAAGATGATGAAGGAAATATGCGAGGATTTCAAGATCCAACACCACAATTCCACGCCTTACAGGCCCAAGATGAATGGGGCAACTGAGGTGGCTAACAAGAACATCAAGAAGATTATTCAAAAGATGATCGTGTCATATAAGGATTAGCACGAAATGCTCCCTTTCGCGTTGCATGGTTATCGAACCTCGGTATGCACATCAACCTGGGCAACACCATTTTTGTTGGTGTATGGAATGGAAGTCATGTTGCCATTTGAGGTGGAAGTCCCTTCTTTAACGATTCTGGCAGAGTCCGGGTTGGAAGAATCAGAGTGAGCCCAAGCACGCTTTAATCAGCTCAATCTTATAGAAGGCAAGCGTCTGGCGGCTATGAGCCACGGGCATCTGTACCAGAGATGGGTGAAGAATGCTTTCAACAAGAAGGTATGCCTATGCAAATTCAACTAGGGGGACCTCGTTCTGAAGAAAGTATCCCAAGCCCTAAAGGACAATAGGGGAAAGTGGGCTCCAAACTATAAAGGGCCTTTCATCGTAAAGAAAGCATTCTCAGGAGGAGCACTGGTGCTTGCCAGCATGGATGATGAAGAGTTGACTTCACCCATGAACGTTGATATTGTCAAACGATATTATGCTTAGTACTTGGAGCAGCTAGGAGGGGGGGTCAATACATGATTGTACTCTGAGGCTCCTTAAAGATTTCGGGTCCTTTGTAAGCTTTGATCGCAACATTTAATAAACATCGGATTGATGTTTTGCATTTCAAACCCTTGTGTTATGTCTATTATTGCTTTAAAATGCATGCTCTCGATCTACAAGGGTGCCGTAGGAGTTTAAGTAAAATTGAACATAATAAACATTTGTTTAAATTGTTACACTTGAACTGCCTGATCATGAGCATGCATGCATATGCATATTTATCATCCTATGCATCGAACGACAAGAGAAGATTTGTTTCGAATGATGGTCAATACAACGCCGAATTCAAGGAAAAGATAAACCAAGGTAAGTGGTAGCGTAGTCATGTTTTACTGCGTGGTTCCATTTCCTGTTTTTAGAAGACTTAGGGACGGGTACGAGCAGATGCTAGGCCCATGATCAATAAATCATTATCCTGCGTCCGGCTCAAGATGTTAAAGAAGCACTACTAGGAGGCTGCCTAGTATCTTTTAAGTTTCTGCTTGTTTGTCCATTTGTCTAAAGTCATAGTTGAATATGTCTAGTTTATTCTTAATCTTGGGATTTAAAATAAACAAGCGCAAGCCCGTAGAATAGTTAAAATTTTTCAGAGAAGTCTTGCAAAAAAGAAATGCATAGCTAGCTCGCCTGGGCGAGCACCCTCTGCACGAGATAGGTTAAAAGAGGGGGAGGGTGAGTTTTCTTCACCCAAAACTTCATCGCCTCATTCAAAATGAAGGAGTTCACGGTGAGGCACGATTTTGTAGCCCCTCAAGCTTCCATTGTTGAGTTTTTGCTTCCCTTTTTGCACTTTGATTCACTTCGTACTAGAGATGGCTCCAAGAAAGCTTTCATCAAAGAGGTCCATGAAGGACACCACCGGAGAAGGCTCCAGCGCTGCCCCACAGGCTGACACAGACTTCGACAGACATCGATTTCGGAGCGTAGAGCATCAACAGTGCTTTGAGGCCATCAAGGGATGGTCATTCCTCAGAGAGAGGCGGGTACAACTGAGAGATTATGAGTTCCCTGACTTTCAGGAGGAGATAGCCAGCAGGCGCTGGGCACCACTTGTGACACCCATGGCTAAATTCGACCCGGAGATAGTCATGGAGTTTTATACCAATGCTTGGCCTACCGAGGAAGGAGTCTGAGATATGCACTCCTGGGTGAGGGGCCAGTGGATCCCTTTCGACGCGGACGCCCTTAATCAGTTTTTAGGCCACCCACTGGTCTTGGTCAAGGGCAAGCAGTGTGAGTACAGTCAGAGGAGGAGAAAAGTCTCTGGCTATGATGAGAAGGCCATTGCCTAGCTATTGTGTATACCGGGGCAAGATTTTTCCCAGACCACTGCAGGGAGACGGGTGCAGATCATGGGCACCAGCATGACCACCCATACCCAGATATGGATGACGTTGCTAGTCAGCAACATTCTGCCCAGCGACCATAACTCTGACCTTCCTCTACCAAAGTGTCAGTTGGTTTATGCCATCCTGACACAGGTGAGTGTCCATGTGGCTCAGTTGATTTCTGACGCCATTTATCAGTTTGTAGGAACGGGGCCTACGAGACACCCTATGGACCCGGAGAGGTACAACAGGGCCCTGGGATTTCCTGCACTGATTACGGGCCTCTGTCAGTTCTACGGAGTGCCTATTGCCCCTAGCAAGGTCATCCGGTCGCTCAATACTAGAGCCTTCATTGAGAAGTATTGCACCCTCAGGCTAGCGTAGGGCGAGGCACCACAGCAGCCTGGAGACGGTCAGCCGCAGGCAGGCGATGCACCACCGTCACCCCTGGAGTCCACCTCGGCCTACTTGCGGAGGTTAGAGTGCTGCATACAACATGTGGCTGACTAGCAGGTAGCCAACCACAGGGGACAGGTTTGGTTGAATGAGAGTTTCTACTAGTACACTCTATGCCAACAGGGCCAGGATTCCAGCCCTTACACATGGCCTACTCCGGAGTAGTTTGAGGTTGCGGTAGCATGGCCTGGGGATTGGCCCGACTTTCAGGTAAAGGCGGGGCCCGTAGGGGCCTCTTGAGGTGGGTACGAAGCCCAGGATGATCAGGACATGGCCGACTTGATAGACTTCCTCCTCTAAGAAGGGCAGGGAAAACCGGATCGCCAAACTTGTGATTCGTCTTCCTTTTGACATTATTGCCTTTGGTTTATTTTGTTATTTTTGTAGGATTTGACATTATTGCTTTTGGTTATTTTGTGGTTTCCGTGCGATGTGACGTTATTGTTGTTGTTTATTTTGTTATTTCCATAGGATTTGACATTATTGCTTTTGGTTATTTTGTGGTTTCTGTGCGATGTGACGTTATTGCTGTTATTTATTTTGTTATTTCTATGTGATTTGACATTATTTGTTACTAGTTATTATGTCCATTGTGTTAAAACTGAACATGCCGTTATCGCTTTCAGTTATCAGTTGCTCATTTTGAGTAATTTTACCGTATTTACTTTGCGATGGTTTGTCTGAAACGCCAAAAATGTAGGTCTTGTGTACTTTCAGTCGCACGCCTGTCTTTCAATAAAATGTAATTTTCGGTTGCCAACTATGCCTGATTTACAAACCGTTTCTAATCCTTTTGCCTAAGGGACTTGATTGAAAGGAATAGCTAAAAAGAAAAAAAAAACAAAGAAAAAATAAATAATTAATCAAATAACCAAAATAAAAGGAAAGGCCAACACACTTTTGAAAAGAAATAACTGCTAGTTTTTCTTTGGAAAGTTTTCACCAGTCAGGACACAAGTGGATTTTTGAAAAAAAATGTGTGTGTACACCTGAAGGGTGAATGCTATGGAAGTTTTCCCGAATGCCTAAACGGACTCAGATGAATGCATAAATTGATAAAAGAGCATCTTTTAGAAACACTGGGTTGATTTAAATGGGAAAAATGAATCCTGAGCCTTAGTGTCACATGACCACAAACTTGATGTTTGAGTGTCCACATGGGTGCATGCATGATCAGTTTTGCATAAATTTCTAAATCGTCATTGTTGCATGCATATCATGGAAATAATGTGGGGCATTCCCTTATCCCTGAACTGCTTGCTAAACAAATATCCCTGACATACATCATGTCTGGCCCTCTACAAGCCTTTTGAGCCAAAACCTCAGCTCATTGGCCATAAACCTTGACCTAGGATAGGAATTTACCCTTGCCCTTAGAAGAAGGAACAAAAGGATCTCCCAAGAAAGAAGATTTGTTCACTGTTAAGCTGCAAATCTGCTTCAAAAGCAAAAGAAAAAGAAAGTCCTCGGTCAAAGGTCGGAAGAAAGCAAAAGAAAAAGAAAGTACTTGGTCAAAGATCGGAAGAAAGAAAAAGAAAAAGAAAGTTCCCGGTCAAGGATCAGAAGAAAGCAAAAGAAAAAGAAAATTCCCGATCAGGATCGAAATTAAACAAAAGGAAATATACATAAAGGTCTTTGAACCCGACAATGTCTCAATAAACATACAGATTTTTCACAAGCTAGAAAGAAAAGAAAGGAAGCCATGGCTTGTGACACATAAAGCGGTCCCCTTTTTTATTACCAACCAAAATATTTTGTGCCAGTGACTCTTTCGCCCCGCACTAAACAAAAACAGAAAAGGAAAAGGTCGAAATATCCAGAGCCCAGTTTCCCACCAAAGACATTTTCTCGAACAGGTCCTATTGATCCATGATTGCGCATGTTATCTTTGATTTGATAGGAAATGATTTGCAAAGTCAAGTCATGACATATCTATGATTCGAAATTAGGATGAAACACTTGCCTGTGTGAGATTTATACACTTTGAGTAATTTCCTTCTATTTCAGTTGGACCCAATGTTTCTTCTAAATGCTCATTTAGAAACGAAATGCCTATATCCTAAATCTCATTTACGGTTATGAGAAAATTCTATCGGCATGCTTTCCTTCCCCAATGGACACATCATTTTTCTTCAAAAATGTATGTGGCTCTGATCGGTTGGAGGTTTGTTTCTTTGCTAAAGCATGTTCGCATTCAAGTGAAATAACACCAAGACTACTTTACTCTCCACCCTGTCATCCGAAGATAAGCAAGTCCGATGACACGCGAAGACAAATCATGGTCATCTGCCACCTTTCGTCAACCAGAGGCAAGCGAGTCTGTTGACACACAGAGACCAATGTGGTCATCTGCACCTTTTTGTCAAAGACTTGATGTCTATCAATCGAGACTACTTTAGTCTTACCTTGTCATCCAAAGGCAAGCGAGCCCGTTGACACACAGAGACCTTTATAGTCATTTGCACATTTGTCGAGACTCAACATTTATCGAACGAGACTACTTTAGTCTCTCCTTTTCGTCAACCAGAGGCAAGCGAGCCCGTTGACACGTAGAGACCAATATGGTCATCTGCTCCCTTTGTCGAAGACTCAATGTCTATTGATTGAGACTACTTTAGTCTCCCCTTCGTCAACCAGAGGCAAGCGAGCCCGTTGACACGCAGAGACCAATATGGTCATCTGCTCCCTTTGTCGAAGACTCGATGTCTATTGACTGAGACTACTTTAGTCTCCCCTTCGTCAACCAGAGGCAAGCGAGCCCGTTGACACGCAAAGACCAATATGGTCATCTACTCTTTTAGTCGAAGACTCGACGTCTATCGACCGAGACTACTTTAGTCTCTCATTTTCATCATCTAGAGACAATCAAGTCCGATGGCGCACAGAGACCAACGTGGTCATCTGCACTTTTGGTCGAAGACTCAATGTCTATCGATCGAGACTACTTTAGTCTCCCCTTCGTCATCCAAAGACAATCAAGTCCGATGACACGCAGAGACCAATGTGGTCATCTGCCCTTTTGGTTGAAGACTCAATGTCTATCAATCGAGACTACTTTAGTCTCCCCTTCGTCAACCAGAGGCAAGCGAGCCCATTGTCACGCAGAGACCTACGTGGTCATCTGCCCTTTTCGTCAAAGACTCAACGTCTATCGGCCGAGACTACTTTAGTCTCCATTTTTTCTATCGAGGGACAATCGAGTTTGATGGCATGCAAAGACCGTGATGGTCACTTGCTTTCGTTGCTCCGAGACTATCAAAGTCCCCTTATCATCCAGAGACAAGCAAGTTCGATGGTATGCGGGGACGATGACGGTCATCCATTTCTAATTATTTTTTAGATTGTTGCGATTCCCTTTGCTATCCAGAGATAAGCAAGTCTGATAGCATGCGAAGACCGTCGCGGTTATCTATTTTTTGTCACTTTCAAGGCACCAAGGCTTTTGCTTATGCACTTGATGTCATTTATACTTTTTCATTTGACAGGTTTCGCTGATTAAGCTATTGGTCGGTCGGGTGGAATTTCAGCTCGGACGAAATAGTGTCTTATCTTTACTTCCCTTTTATCTCCAATAAAAAATAAGTAAAGAGGGGCAACTGTCATACCCTAATTTCGTCTGGGGACAATCTTTTGTCAACATACAGACTTTGGCTGACCAAATTGAGATGCTTAACACTCATCAACGCGTAATCTATAAAGTTTCACGACGTGTCGGAAGGAGATAAGCCAAAAACCAAAAAATGGGGGTGAACTAATCAATTTAGGGGTGTACTTAACCCTGGGCCCATCTGGAATGTTCTGGAGGAAGCAACAGATTGCCTGGGCGAGCATGTTACTTCAGCTGAAAGCTACCAGCTCGCCTAGGCGAGCTGGGCAACAACTACCTCCCCTATTTTTTCTATAAAATGGCGTGGGGGGCTGAGGGAAAAAGGTTTAGCACCTTTGGCACTCAAAATTCGCTTAAAATCAGTGAGGAGAAGAAGAAAGAAGGAAAAAATCCAAGCCGAGACGCTTCCATAACGTTTCCGTGATCAATTCTGCTAACATTCTTCGCCGTTCTTCGTTTGTTCTTCATCGTTCATCGACCTTCAACCGGTTAGTTTTAGATTTCGAAGCTTTGAATTCATTCTATTTGGGTTTTCTTTTCTTCGTTTTAAACGAGTTATAACCGATCGTTTAAGCTGTAACCTCACTCAATGAATGATAAAATGAAATTCAACCGATCGTTTGTGTTGTAATCTCGTTTAATCATTGTTAAAATAAAATTCAACCGGTCGTTCACATTGTAACCTCGTTTAATCAAAAAATAAGTAAGTTCTAATCGGACATTTTACTTTGAAAGTTCTCTTTTAAATGAGTTGAGAAATAACTAAGTGAAACTAAAGCTAAGATCAACTCACAAATCCAGCTTTATCCACGAAAAGGTCATTTGGAACCGTTCAAGGTCCAACGCCTTAAACGGTCTTCTTTGCGTAAACAACTCCCGAACCGTCATTTTCAAAATACGCATGTTAGTGCTTAGCTTTACTTAGTTTTAAAAGATTGGCTAAAATTTTGTTAAAACATAAGCACTTAGACAATGAAGGAAAGCTGGAGTTGCTGCACATGATGTCTAACATTATGTCAAGGAATCAGATTGGGCTGCACAATGCACAAGGCAAGATAAAATGTCAAATGAAGAATTGAAGCTGCAGGATCCACGATGTCGGATACAATGTCCAGGACATCCTGCCCGCAAATACTGGACACATAAATCTGTTATATCTTTAACAGATTAATGTGCAGTCAGCAACAGATTAGGCGCTATATCTTTAGGAACGAATTAAAAGATAATTAAAGTTTGAATTACAAACTTGAATAGTTTCGTTCAGGGATTAGAGATTGAAGATAAAAACTAAAAGATAAAACTTTATCTTTTAGATTTTTAAGTGCAGATTTTTCAGGAGAATGATAGATCTCATCCAGCGCAAGTTGTTACAGCCCAGATACGCACACTGCTATATAAACATAAAGGTTGCACGGGTTCTGTACCAAGTCAGAGATTGAAGAGTTATTTTGTGAGTTTTGTGACTTGAGTGTTTTGTGAGCCACCTTGATGTTACCCTAACATCAAGTGTTGGACCTGAGTGTGTAGAGTTCATCTCTATTGTTCAGAGAGCAATCTCTGGTGTGTCTTTGATTTGTTTGTAAACACGGGTGAGTGATTGAGAGGGAGTGAGAGGGGTTCTCTTATCTAAGAGTGGCTCTTAGGTAGAAGTTGCACGGGTAGTGGTTAGGTGAGAAGGTTGTATACAGTGGCTGTTAGATCTTCGAACTAATACTATTTTAGTGGATTTCCTCCCTGGCTTGGTAGCCCCCAGATGTAGGTGACGTTGCACCGAACTGGGTTAACAATTATCTTGTGTTATTTACTTGTTTAATCTGTTCATACGGTCATATACAATCTGCATGTTCTGAAGCGCGATGTCGTGACATCCTGTACGACATCTGTCCCCAGTATCAGAATTTCAATTGGTATCAGAGCGGGCACTCTAAATCACTGAGTGAGATCTAGGGAGATAAATTCTGATGAACATGGAGAGAGAAGGAGGACCAGTGAACAGACCACCAATTCTGGATGGAACCAACTATGAATACTGGAAAGCAAGGATGGTGGCCTTCCTCAAATCACTGGATAGCAGAACCTGGAAAGCTGTCATCAAAGGCTGGGAACATCCCAAGATGCTGAACACAGAAGGAAAGCTCACTGATGAATTAAAGCCAGAAGAAGACTGGACAAAAGAAGAAGACGAATTGGCACTTGGAAACTCCAAAGCCTTGAATGCCCTATTCAATGGAGTTGACAAGAATATCTTCAGATTGATCAACACATGCACAGTTGCCAAGGATGCATGGGAGATTCTGAAAACCACTCATGAAGGAACCTCCAAAGTGAAGATGTCCAGATTGCAACTATTGGCTACAAAATTCGAAAATCTGAAGATGAAGGAGGAAGAATGCATTCATGACTTCCACATGAACATTCTTGAAATTGCCAATGCTTGCACTGCCTTGGGAGAAAGGATGACAGATGAAAAGCTGGTGAGAAAGATCCTCAGATCCTTGCCTAAGAGATTTGACATGAAAGTCACTGCAATAGAGGAGGCCCAAGACATTTGCAACATGAGAGTAGATGAACTCATTGGTTCCCTTCAAACCTTTGAGCTAGGACTCTCGGATAGGACTGAAAAGAAGAGCAAGAGCCTGGCGTTCGTGTCCAATGATGAAGGAGAAGAAGATGAGTATGACCTGGATACTGATGAAGGTCTGACTAACGCAGTTGTGCTCCTTGGAAAACAGTTCAACAAAGTGCTGAACAGAATGGACAGGAGGCAGAAACCACATGTCCGGAACATCCCTTTCGACATCAGGAAAGGTAGTGAATACCAGAAGAAGTCAGATGAAAAGCCCAGTCACAGCAAAGGAATTCAATGCCATGGGTGTGAAGGCTATGGACACATCAAAGCTGAATGTCCCACCCATCTCAAGAAGCAGAGGAAAGGACTTTCTGTATGTCGGTCTGATGATACAGAGAGTGAACAAGAAAGTGATTCTGACAGAGATGTGAATGCACTCACTGGTAGATTTGAATCTGATGAAGACTCAAGTGATATTGATGTTGAAATCACTTTTGATGAGCTTGCTATATCCTATAGAGAACTATGCATCAAAAGTGAGAAGATTCTTCAGCAAGAAGCACAACTGAAGAAGGTCATTGCAAATCTGGAGGCTGAGAAGGAGGCACATGAAGAGGAGATCTCTGAACTTAAAGGAGAAATTGGTTTTCTGAACTCTAAACTGGAAAACATGACAAAATCAATAAAGATGCTGAATAAAGGCTCAGATATGCTTGATGAGGTGCTACAGCTTGGGAAGAATGTTGGAGACCAGAGAGGACTTGGATTTAATCATAAATCTGCTGGCAGAACAACCATGACAGAATTTGTTCCTGCCAAAAACAGCACTGGAGCCACGATGTCACAACATCGGTCTCGACATCATGGAACGCAGTAGAAAAAGAGCAAAAGAAAGAAGTGGAGGTGTCACTACTGTGGCAAGTATGGTCACATAAAGCCCTTTTGCTATCATCTACATGGCCATCCACATCATGGAACTCAAAGTAGCAGCAGCGGAAGGAAGATGATGTGGGTTCCAAAACACAAGATTGTTAGTCTTGTTGTTCATACTTCACTTAGGGCATCAGCTAAGGAAGATTGGTACCTAGATAGCGGCTGTTCCAGACACATGACAGGAGTTAAAGAATTCCTGGTGAACATTGAACCCTGCTCCACTAGCTATGTGACATTTGGAGATGGCTCTAAAGGAAAGATCACTGGAATGGGAAAGCTAGTCCATGATGGACTTCCTAGTCTGAACAAAGTACTGCTGGTGAAGGGACTGACTGCAAACTTGATCAGCATCAGTCAGTTGTGTGATGAAGGATTCAATGTAAACTTCACAAAGTCAGAATGCTTGGTGACAAATGAGAAGAGTGAAGTTCTAATGAAGGGCAGCAGATCAAAGGACAACTGTTACCTATGGACACCTCAAGAAACCAGTTACTCCTCCACATGTCTATCCTCCAAAGAAGATGAAGTCAAAATATGGCATCAAAGATTTGGACATCTGCACTTAAGAGGCATGAAGAAAATCATTGACAAAGGTGCTGTTAGAGGCATTCCCAATCTGAAAATAGAAGAAGGCAGAATCTGTGGTGAATGTCAGATTGGAAAGCAAGTCAAGATGTCCCACCAGAAGCTTCAACATCAGACCACTTCCAGGGTGCTGGAACTACTTCACATGGACTTGATGGGGCCTATGCAAGTTGAAAGCCTTGGAGGAAAGAGGTATGCCTATGTTGTTGTGGATGATTTCTCCAGATTTACCTGGGTCAACTTTATCAGAGAGAAAACAGACACCTTTGAAGTATTCAAAGAGTTGAGTCTAAGACTTCAAGAGAAAAAGACTGTGTCATCAAGAGAATTAGGAGTGACCATGGCAGAGAGTTTGAAAACAGCAAGTTTACTGAATTCTGCACATCTGAAGGCATCACTCATGAGTTCTCTGCAGCCATCACACCACAACAAAATGGCATAGTTGAAAGGAAAAACAGGACTTTGCAAGAAGCTGCTAGGGTCATGCTTCATGCCAAAGAACTTCCCTATAATCTCTGGGCTGAAGCCATGAACACAGCATGCTATATCCACAACAGAGTCACACTTAGAAGAGGGACTCCAACCACACTGTATGAAATCTGGAAAGGGAGGAAGCCAACTGTCAAGCACTTCCACATCTTTGGAAGTCCATGTTACATTTTGGCAGATAGAGAGCAAAGGAGAAAGATGGATCCAAAGAGTGATGCAGGAATATTCTTGGGATACTCCACAAACAGCAGAGCATATAGAGTATTCAATTCCAGAACCAGAACTGTGATGGAATCCATCAATGTGGTTGTTGATGATCTAACTCCAGCAAGAAAGAAGGATGTCGAAGAAGATGTCAAAACATCGAGAGACAATGTAGCAGACACAGCTAAAAGTGCAGAAAATGCAGAAAATGCAGAAAACTCTGATTCTGCTACAGACGAACCAAACATCAATCAACCTGACAAGAGTCCCTCCATTAGAATCCAGAAGATGCACCCCAAGGAGCTGATTATAGGAGATCCAAACAGAGGAGTCACTACAAGATCAAGGGAGATTGAGATTGTCTCCAATTCATGCTTTGTCTCCAAAACTGAGCCAAAGAATGTGAAAGAGGCACTGACTGATGAGTTCTGGATCAATGCTATGCAAGAAGAATTGGGGCAATTCAAAACTAGATTCACTTTGACAGCTCCCATGGAGATGGCT